>NC_082721.1:11679350-11911850 GCF_030144855.1 Hypanus sabinus
CTTAAAAACAATAGGACTGCTGCCACTCATGTGTCTCCCCCCCCCCACTACAAAATTAAGGGGCACCAACCTGGCCCTTCCCAGTCCACTAGTGGAAGAACTCTAGGAAGAAATCTGCATGAATCCTCCTTATCGAGACAATTCCCCACCTACAGGTGTGATATGTTTGCAATTACATTAAAAAAAAGTCACCTTGTAAAACCCTTCATGATGTTAATAAAGATTCTTTGACAAAGCTGCAGCCTTGCTATCTTTCAGTTGTTCGTTATATATTTCCTGTTTGTGTCCTGTTTCTATAACAGTAGTTCCTAAGGAGCTATCTATTAGCATGCAGATTACATCCTTCACATACTTAATATTAGATTATTTTTCTCCTAAAAGTAAAACTTTGGACGTTAATCAGCACTTGGATCATTACACTACCATTGACCACTAGAGGCGTGGCACCGTGGTGTAACGTAACGCTATTCCTGCTGGAGTTAGTATGTTCCCTCCATCACCGCTTGGATTTTCTCCAGGTGCTATGGTTTCCTCCCACATTCCAAAGACGTACGTTTAGGGTTAGTGAGTTCAGGGCGTGCTACGTTGGCACGAAAAGCCTGCCGACATTTGTGGGCTGCCGAGCACAATTCTCACTGGTTTGATTCGATGCAATTGACTGTATTTCAATGTACGTGTGACAAATAAAGCTAATCCTTTATATGCACATCAGCTGAGAAAAACAGTGGAGTTGTTGGTGTGATGCATTTGAAATAGGATCAGAGAATGCAAGGAACACTCGGCAGGTCAGGCAGCATCTATGGAGAGGGAAACAGATGGCCTCTCAGTCTGAAGATCTTTGATCAGAATTGCAGTTGTAAGTGTTTAGGAGTTGGTTAATGTGGTTGAAGGGAAATTGGATTGATTTCTGTTGGATTGTGTTAAAGAATCCCGTATCTATAGCAACTGAGTCTATTGCAACAACATAACATGGTTTGTGATTTTAAAATCCTTCGATTGTCGAACTAACTTTGTTTTGAAGGTGCATGAATTAAGGCCTGGCTGATTGATCAATTCAGAACAAAGTGACTAGCAATCATGAAGAGCTTGGCTTTGCAAGCTTCCACACAGGATGAGGACCACTGCTGTGGTAGAACAACACTGAAAAAGTATTGGAGGAACTCAGCAGGTCAGGCAGCATCTGTGGAAATGAATAAACAATGTCGGACTGACACCCTTGGGGCCTGGGCCTGAGAACAAGGAACAAGCCAATCTCTGACCTACTTAAGCGCCAGACCAGATTGGAAAGGTCGAGGCAGTGAGTTCCGGGTCCAAGAGCACATTGAAGTGGCAGGGCCTGGGTCCAAGAGTGAGTAATGACTCCAATTTAAGCACTGGGCCAGATTGAAAAGGTTAGGGTGTCGGGGCCAGAGGAGAGGGATGGGTCGATGTTCAGCTCGGTGCTGGGTGAGGTTTACTTGTCTCTGCACTGAACTGAGGTTGTGGCCTGCAACTAGCAGGCTCCCGGTTCGTCTGCAACTGGCTTCATGGCTGTGGACTCACTTTCATCAACTTCGGTTCTAAATGTTCTTTGCTTACTTTCATTGTTTGCACCATTTGTTTTTCTTCCGCATATTCGGAGTTTGACTTTTCTTTTTTAACGGGTTCTATTGAGTTTCTTTGTTTTGTGGCTGCCTATGAGGAGACAAATCTCAAGGTTGTACATAGTGCACACACTTTGATAATAAATGTACTTTGAACTTCTTCAGGTCTCGGCAATTGTTTCCATTGATGCTGTCTGACCTACTGAGTTCCTCCAGCAATTTGTGTGTGTTGCTCTGAATTTCCAGCATCTGCAGAAGCTCTTGTGTGTATGGTAGAATGGCCTTTGCGTTGGACAGCTCAAAGATATTTCGAAGTGCATTTATTTTCAAAGAATGTTTAAATTATACAACCTTGAGATTTGTTTGCTTACTAGTGGTCACAAAGCAAGGAACCCAAAAGGATCCAATTATAAGAAATAAGGCCAATCCACAGTTGTACTGTGTGTATATGCAATAGTAACTGTGTGCATATGTACAAGACATCAAGAAAGCAAATAAATCTTTGTAATTATATGATATCATATGTTAGGCATAAAGGGCTCAAAATTTGTCTCTGTCAAATTTGCTGTCTCTAACAACACACCCAGTAATTGAATAAGCACCTTTTCTCATGGGTGGCTACAATTTTGCATTATCCTCCAAGTAGAATCTCACTCTGTAGGTTAAAACATTGCAGAGTTAAACTTGATAATTTGCATTTGTTTCACAAGAAAATAACTGCTTTTGCGAGGAACTTGAATCAAAAATCTGGATCAATTGGAAGAGTTTGTTTCAGATGAAGAAAGAAAGCAATCAAAGTGTATCGCTGCTGTTCAACCACACTCGCCTGTTCCGGTTCTTCTGTTGTCTTTCATGCAGATGGTACTGGTTACTCATGCATTTTTTTACCTCTAGTTCCTGGGAAGAAAAAGTATGCAATAAAACGGCTCCTAATGAGTAACTTAAATCACATTTTATTTTCCTTAAAGAACTTTGAGTATCTGAGGTTCGGAACCTTTCAGCAGAGGGGTCTGAGGGTGGTGAGTGCCTGGAATGCACATCCTGAGTGCCACTGTCAGCATTTAGAGCAGCACGGTAGCACAGTGGCGAACACAACGCTTTACAGGTTCAGTGACACAGGTTCAATTCCCACCGCAGCCTGTAAGGAGATGGTACGTTCTCCCCATGACTGCATACATGTCTTCCCACTGACCAATGAGCTACTGTTTGATAGGTTAATTGGTCATTGTAAATTTTCCTGTGATTGGGCTAGGATTAAATCGAGGGTTGCTGGGCTGGAGCCAGAAGGATCTAATCCATGCTATAGCTCAATAAAAAAAAAGAAAAAATAGTCTCAACAAGGATTTGAAATTTGCCAGCACAGGCCATTGGCTGGGCAATAGGATTAATAGGGGATGAGTATGGATGTACTCCAAGGAGTGTGGTAGAGGCAGATACATTAGGGACATTTAAGACACTCTTGGATAGGTACATGGATGAAACCTAGACCATTCTTGAGTCTCACTCTGTAGAGTCTTCAAAAAGTCATTTCCAAGCAAGAAATTGCCATGGTTTAATTTCATGGAAAACCGAGACATATCATAGAATATTAATTTTATTCTTTCCTCATAGAATATAGAACATGGCAGGTCCTTCAGCCCATTAAGTTGGGCTGACACTATAACCTATTCTAAGATCAATTTAACCCTTCCCTCCTACACAGCCCTCCATTTTTCTATCATCCCTGTACCTATCCAAGAGTGTCTTAAATGCCCCTAATGTATCTGCCTCTGCCACCACCCCACGTTACATGCATCCACTGCTCCCTAAAATTATGCTGCCATAATTAAAATGATATCACTTCTGCCAGATAATATTGCCCAAATGTTCAAAGTATTTTAGATTAGACCCATGACCAAGTGCTACATTAGACATCTGAAAAGATAAACCTATCTTTCATCTTGCCTTTCTGAAGTGCCCTGGTGTATTATTTAATGACACCAAGATACAAATATTTTTAATCATCTACATTCATTGATAACTCTTCTGTATATAACTTATGAAGTCCTGTCGGAATTTCATGTATTTTATTTGTTTGATTTTACTTTTAGTCATTTTGTATTTCTTTTTATTGCTTTATCATCATCAAGGACCCTCACCATCCAGGACCTGCTCTCTTCTTGCTGCCACCATCAGGAAAAAGGTGCAGGAGCCTCAGGACTTGCACCACCAGGTTTAGGAACAGTTATTACCCCTCAAGCATCAGGCTCTTGAACCAAAGGGGGTAACTTCACTCAACTTCACTTGCCCCATCATTGAAATGTTCCCACGACCTAGGGACTCACTTTCAAGGACTCTTCATCTCATATTTTTGATATTTATTGCTTATTTATTTATTAATATTATTATGTTGTGCTTTTTTCTGTTTTGCATGTGCAGTCTCGTCTTTTCACATATTGGTTTTGTCTGTCTGTGTTGTCTCGACTTTTTGTTGATTCTAATGTGTCTCCTTGTATTTACTGTGAATGCCCACAAGGAAATGAATCTCAGGATTGAATATGACAACATATATGTACTTTGATAATAATTTACTTTGAACTTGTGAACATTATATTAATCTCAGTCTCAAACATACTAAATCATTTTCCATGTGAATATAAGTATCTACTTTTCATTGATGTTTTGCAAAAGTTAGAATTAAATCTTTACTTTGCCACGTGCATTCACAGGAAACAAATTTGATTGTCTTCAGTGCTTCTCTGCTTTGCGTAACACTGTCATCCCAATCTACTTTCCAGCAATGAGCTACTTTTGAAGTGTTGCCACAGTTGTAATATAGAAAATGTGTCAGCCAGGTTGATCTGGGTACCTCTACAGCTCTATCGACTGTTAATTTTTCTCTATTGGGGACGACAAACTGGGGACTCAGTTAAAATATTTCCCCGGAATCTGAAGCACTCCCTCGTTGCTGCACTGGGGAATTGGGCCAGATTTTGACACTAAATCTCTGGAGTGGCTCTTGACCAGGCCATGGTTAATACAAATGATATTTTTGTGGATCAATCCAATAGATCTCCATTAATGCAGAAAATGATAAAAGACACATTTTCCAAAGAACAACCATAACAGCATCAGACATAGGAGGAGAATTAAGCCATTCAGCCCATCGAATCTGTTCCACCATTCCATCATGCTGATTTATTATCCCCCTTAGTCCTATTTTCCCTGCCCTCTCCCCATAATCTTTGACATCCTGACTAATCAAGGACCGATCAATTTCTGCTTTAAATATACCCAATGACTTGGCCACCACAGCTGCCTGTGGCAATGAATTCCACAGATTCACCACCCTCTGGCTAAATAAATTCTTCCTCATCTCTGTTGTAAAGGGATGTCATTCTATTCAGAGTCTGTGCCCACTAGTCCTGGACTCCCGCATTATTGGAAACATCCTTTCCATATCCACTTTACCTAGGCCTTTCAAAATTCAATAAGGTTCAGTGAAATCCCCTTTGAAACTATTCCTTAAAAATTAATTACTGTAATCTGAAGTAGCTGCATTAGACAATCTTCTGCCAAGCAAGTGCAGCTAGTTATATGTTGCTCTGTTGATTAATGTGTGGGTAGGTGAGCTAACTTTATCTTGTAGATATTGAATTCACAGCTGAAGAATTATTGTAGCTTTATGCTGTGAAAAGGTTTAGTACTCTTTTGGACTCTGTATTGCTAAATTAAAGTTTGTAACATTTTGTTTTTGTATTGGCAATGTTTCAAAGTAATTTATTTTTGGTTCAGAGCTAGAAGGACAGAAAGCACCAAGTTGTTGTGAAAGCAGTGTTAGAAATCAAAACATCAGGGCAGAATATGGAGGACAGGTTGATGGGAATAGGCAGTGTAAATGGCTCGGCACGGATAGGATAGGCCAAAGGGCCTGTTTCTGTGCTGTACTTCTCTATGATTGTGGTGAACTACATATACCTGTCTGGACACGCCCCCCCCCCGCCCCCCCGGCTGACTGCTCCTGTGGCTCCTCCCACGGACCCCGATATAAAGGCGATTGGAGACACCACCCCGGCCTCAGTCTCCAGGATGTAGTGTGGTGGTCAATTGCTGCTTGTTCTTTCTTCCAGCCAATAAAAGCCTAAATCTCGCCTCTCGTCTCCGAGAGTTATTGATGGTGCATCAATGATTCTAATATCTGAGCCTTGTTTCATCTCAGTTTTTCACTAATCATTGAAAACTGCACCTTCGCACTGTGCGTCTGGTCTGGAGTTTTTGCAGTGAACGCCATCAACTTCAGGGAAAACTGCTTGCAAACATCTGCCACTCCTTGCGCGGTGGACTTGATCTTCCCTGATACTCGCTTTTGTTGGGTATCTGCACTGGAGTACGTGCGAGGGCGTAAAGCTCGCCAAGCAGCCAATCAAATTGCAGTTTTAAAATATAAGAAGTATTTGTGACATGCCGATTTATTTTTTGAATTTGTGAAGGCCGAATTTTAAAATAAAATCAGAATCGGCTTTATTGTCGCTGACATAAGTCATGAAACTTGTAGTTTAGTGTCAGCAGTACAATGCAGGCATAATAAGTTGTTAAAAGTTACAATAAATTAATAAATAAATGGTGCGAAAGAGGAATAGTGAAATTGTGTTCATGTGTTTGTGGACCCTTCAGAAATCTGATGGCAGAGGGGAAGACACCGTTCCGAAAATATTGATTGTGGGTATTCAGGCACCTACACCTGTAATTTTTTTGTTTAAAGTGATTTAATCTTTCAGAACATTGGTAACTTTACATGAAAACTTTAATATCTGTGACAATGAACGGCTACAGCAAATTGAACTGAATCGAACTAAACTGAACATTTCTTGACTGTTTCAATGTGGTTTCGTGTTTTATATTTTGTGTTTTTTGCTCTTTTTTTGCCTTTTGCATGACTTGTTCTTTAGTTTAGCGCACTGTTTTCTCTCTCCCTCCTTTCTTGAAAAGTGGGACAACATTAGCCACCCTCCAATCAGCAGGAACTATTCCTGAACCTATAGAACATTGGAAAATGATTACCAATATGCTCACGATTTCTAGATCCACCTCTTTAAGTACCCTGGGATGCAGACCATCAGGTCCCAGGGACTGAACAGTCAGACTCAACTGTCTATCCAACACCGTTTCTTGCCTAATATAAATTTCCTTCGGTTCATCCTTTACCCTAGTTCCTTTGGCCACTATTACATCTGGGAGATTGTTTGTGTCTTCCCTAGTGAAGACAGATCCAAAGTACCTGTTCAACTCGTCTGCCATTTCCTTGTTCCCCATAATAAATTCACCTATTTCTGTCTTCAATGGCCCAATTTTGGTCTTAACTATTTTTTTGCTATTCACATACCTAAAGAAGCTTTTACTATCCTTTATATTCTTGGCTAGTTTACCTTTGTACCTCATTTTTTCTTGGTGTATTGCCTTTTTTGTTATCTTCTGTTGCTCTTTAAAAGCTTCCCAGTCCTCCAATTTCCCGCTCATCTTTGCTATGTTATACTTCTCTTTTATTTTTATACTGCCCGTTACTTCCCTCGTCAGCCACGGCCACCCCTTACTCCCCTTAGGATCTTTCTTCCTCTTTGGAATGAACTGATCCTGCACCTTCTGCATTATTCCCAGAAATACCTGCTATTTTTGTTCCACTGTCTTTCCTGCTAGGGTATTGTTCCATTGAACTTTGGCCAACTCCTCACTCATAGCTCCATAGTTCCCTTTGTTTAACTGTAACATTGACACATCCCTTCTCCTTCTCAAATTGTAGGTTAAAACATATCATATTATGGTCACTACCTCCTAATGGTTCCTTTACCTCGAGGTCCCTGATCAAATCCGGTTCATTGCACAACACTAAATCTAGAATTGCCTTCTCCCTGGTAGGCTCCAGTACAAGCTGTTCTAAGAATCCATCTCGGAGGCACTCCACAAACTCCCTTTCTTGGGGTCCAGTACCATTCTGATTCTCCCAGTCTACCTGCATGTTGAAATCCCCCATGACAACTGTAGCATTACCTTTGCGACATGCCAATTTTAACTCTTCATTCAACTTACACCCTACATCCAGACTGCTGTTTGGGGGCCTGTAGATAACTCCCATTAGGGTTTTTCAACCCTTAGAATTTCTCAGTTCTATCCATACTGACTCTACATCCCCAGATTCTATGTCCCCCCTCGCAAGGGACTGAATATCATTCCTCACCAACAGAGCCACCCCACCCCCTCTGCCAGTTAGTCTGTCCTTTCGATAAGATGTATATCCTTGAATATTCATTTCCCAGGCCCTGTCTGCTTGAAGCCATGTCTCAGTTATTCCCACAACATCGTACTTGCCAATTTCCTCAAGCTCATCTACTTTATTACTTATACTTGGTGCATTCATATATAATACTTTTAATTCGGTACTCCCCTCTCCTTTCAAATCAATTCCTATTTCACTTGGCCATACTGTATGATCTCTTCTTGAGCTTTCTACTCCATTGATTCTGTTGTCCTTTTTAACTTTTCTTATTTTCACTTTCCCTTTAACTCCATCCTTATATTTCCAGTTCATCCCCTCCCCTCCACTACTTAGTTTAAACACATCCATGTTGCAGTGGCAAACCTGTCTGCCAGAATGCTGGTCCCCCGCCCATTAAGGTGCAACCCGTCCCTTTTGTACAATTCATCCCTACCCCAAAACAGATCCCAGTGGTCCGAGAATGTAAATCCTTGCTTCCTGCACCAGTTCCTCAGCCACACGTTCAGATCCGTTATCTCCCTGTTCCTGCCCTCTCCAGCACGAGGAACTGGAAGCAAACCAGAGAGAACCACCCTGGAAGTCCTGCTTTTCAGCCTTCTTCCGAGTTCTCTGAAGTCCCGCTGCAGAATGTCCTTCCTCTTCTTCCCAATGTCATTTGTGCCGACATGCACTACCACTTCCGGCTGTTCACCTTCACCCTTGAAGATTCCCTGCAATCGGTCTGTGATGTCCTGGATCCTAGCACCAGGGAGGCAACACACCATCCTTAAATCTCACCTGTTGCCGCAGAAACCCCTTTCCGTACCTCTTACTATGGAGTCCCCTACTACCACGGCTCTTCCTGATGTCTGACTCCTCGGCTCTGCTTCTGCACCAATTTTCGGCTCGCAGACCTGTCCGCCTCTCAGACTGGCAGTAACTTCTGTCCTGACAGCTTCCAAGAGGGTGAACCTGTTTACGAGAGGTACATCCCCTGGGGTCTCCTGTATTTCAAGCATCCTTTCCTTCCTCATCGTCGCCCCCTTTCTCTCTTCCGGTATCCTCAGTGTAACAACCTCACTGTAGGTCCTGTCCAGAAAACCCTCGTTTTTGCGGATAAACCTGAGGTCATCCAGTTCTTTCTTCAGTGCTGCAACATGCTCCTTCAGAAGCTGAATCTGGACACACTTTCCACAGCTGTAGCAGCCGGGGGAACCATCAGTGTCCCTGACCTCCCACAACATGCACGTAGCACACTGAATCAGCTTAGTGGTCATGTCTTCACCCTCTGCAATTGTGCCTGGCGTAGTCTCCTCGCCGAAGACTCTCGAGCCAAAGACTATCACTTTTCACGCCAGGCACTTCCCTCGACCAGGCCACTTCCCGACAGGAATACAAAATATTTTTTTTCATCTCACAAGTCAAATATTTTCCATTTCATTATTTTGTCACTTGGGATTCCTGCCTTTATCAAAAATCTAATATAGAAACTGAAAATGTAGCAAATACTTAGAACAAGTAACGCTGGTGGAATAAGAAATTGCTGGAGTTTCAGATGTACACAGCTGCAAGCAGAAAATTCACTCACCTCTGCCCTCACCAGCTGCCATGGCCTGCAACTAACTGGCTGTGGACTCACTTTTGTGAACTTCAGTTCTGAATGTTATTTTTAATGCTATTTGCTTACTTTTACTGTTTGTACAATTTGTTTCTTTTTCTGCACAATTGGGTGTTTAACTGTCAATTTTTAATGGGTTGAATTGGGTTTCTTTGCATTGTGGCTGCCTGTAATGAGACAATTCTCAAGGTTATATGTAGTGTACATATTTCGATAATATATGTACATTGAACTTTAAACTTTGAAATATAATGGAGCTTAATGAGTTTTAAGCAAGTAAATTTGAATGGTTGCCTTATCTTTTCTAATAACAAAATGCAGATGCAACAGTTGCTGGGACTGCTGGACTTCAGCTGGTTATTCCCCTCCATAGATGCTGCCTGACCTGCTGATTTTCTTCAGCACTTTGTGTGAGGTGCTCTGGATTTGCAGCATCTGCAGAATCTCTTATGTTTATAATTTGCTGCGAATTTCTTGGACAGAAGTTCTCTCAATAGATTGATACAGTTCAATGCAAGAATGAAGGAAAGTCATCTCTTGCGACAATCATTCCCCTGGCAACATTGATGTGGATCCATTAAAAAACTAGTTAATTTGAGGATGTATTTAAACATCAATTTGGAGAGGGTGCAGAAGTGTTTTACCAAAATGCTGCCTGGATTAGGGGGCATGTGCTATCGTGAGAGGCCGGATAAACTTGGGTCATTTTCTCTGCAGCAGCGAGGGCTGAGGAGAGATCTGATAGAGGTTTATAAGATTAGAAGAGGCATAGATAGAGTAGACTGACAGTATCTTTTTACCAGAGTAGAAATATCTCACACCAGAGGGCACGCATTGAAGGTAAGAGGGGATAGGTTCAAAGGGGATATGAGGGGTAAGTTTTTTTAAATGCCTGGATTGCACTGCCTGGTTTGGAGATAGAGGCAAATATTTTAGAGGCTTTTAAAGATTGTTTAGTTAGACACATGAGTATAAGGAAGATCAAGAGATATGGACATTCTGTAGGTAGGAAGAATTGGGTTTTGCGGTGTTTTTGATTTACTTTTTAGCTAGTTTGGGCCAAAGAGCTGGGTTCCTGTGCCATACTATTCTACATTCTATTTTCAATGAACAGTCACTAGTTAAACCTCCCTTTACCAGCAGTCTCGAGCGTATTTTGCAGCTGGCAAAC
The DNA here is from genome assembly GCF_030144855.1 of Hypanus sabinus. Lineage (NCBI taxonomy): Eukaryota > Metazoa > Chordata > Chondrichthyes > Myliobatiformes > Dasyatidae > Hypanus > Hypanus sabinus. The sequence goes on from NC_082721.1 coordinate 11,689,952, forward strand.
AAACTCGGGCCAGAAGATTAAAGTTTAGTTTTATTGGTCACATATATACATCAAAACATACAGTGAAATGTGCTAATCAAATCATCGAGGATTGTGCAAGGGTCACCAGGCTTTTGGTGGCAACGTAGCATGCCCACAGCTCACCAACCCTAACCCATACGTCTTCAGAATGTGAAAGGAAACCAGACCACCTGGACGGAACGATGTGCGGGGTGAACGTGCAAACTCCTTACAGACAGCAGCAGGGGTTGAATCCCGATCTTACAGCTGGTGCTATAATCGCAATGCACTAACCTCTACACTATCCTGTTGCTTTTGGTATGACCTTATCTGGATCTGTGCTGCAATTTGTAAACTTTAAATACCTTTAATGGGCCAATTGAAAAAGTATTAAGCAGTGTCAAATATAATCTATCAAGAGCCTCTACTTGGCTTGGCACAGCTATGACATTAGGCTCCACTCACACTGAAGGCCAAGCAATTGAAATTGCTGCCTTTAGATGGCTTCATCGTGATTCTTTCCAAGTCCCAGGGTTATCTTGCTGTATTTTAGTACTTTGGAATTGGATCTGCCTTGACAACGGCACAAAGTGAGCCGTGTATTTGAACTCTGATGCTGAGACACATCCGCCGATGTGACGGAACCTGGGGTGACTGGGTGCTTCTGGTCTTTCGACACCAGGCACTCTCGCCCAGGTGACCCAGCCAGGGTTGATCAGGCTCTGCCTTGTGTCACACCTCTTGATCCATAACCACCCGGAGGCTCGCTCAGCAGCCTCGGTTATGATCCCAGTGACTCTTTTCTTCGCAGCCCCTGTAATTCCAAGGAGAGAGTAGGTTCAGCACAGCGAGCAACCACCAGAACCTCCGCATCCCACCTCTATAGGCTGGCATTGTGCCCTCCACCCCTGTCTCTGGCACTGCTCTACCAGCTCCTGGTGTTTGGCTTTCTTGAGAGATATTTACCTGAGGAATTAAAAGAAGACTAAGAATTTCAGCTGGGTAACAACTTACATTTCCCCTTTGCATACCCTCTTTGTGGAGTTACTGTGTCTTACAGTTTAACTTTTAATGTTTGCATGAAACACACACGCACACTCTTAGCTTTTTCTCTACATGCTGGTTCAAGCCAGGTTCAATTCCCGCCTCTGTCTGTAGGGAGTTTGTACGTCCTGCTCGTGGCCATCTTGGTTTTCTCTGGGTGCTCCGCTTTCCACACACATTCCAAAGCCTTACGGGTTAGCAGGTCAATGGGTCACATGGGTTTAAGCAGGCTCATTGGGCCAGCAGGGCCTGTTACTGCGCCGTATCTCTAAATAAAATATATATATGTTTTAAAAAGTGTAAACTATGCCCAACTTGTCAAATATATTGTGGTGTCCTTCTCTGAGTTTAATTCAGCCCTGTTTTTTTGATGGTAGATGTTGCTAACAAAAGGTAGTCTCTTATGATTCTTGACCCGGGGTCCACGGACGCCTTACTTGATGCTATTAGTCCATGGCACAAACAAGGTTGGGAACTCTCGTCTTCTGTTCACTTTCATACAATATCCATCAGATAACCACTTGGCTTTTCTTCAGTCACGCTGATCTGAAAATAACAATTCAGTATTCTCTAGCTGAATAGATATCAGTCACTAGCCATAATGCTTGAAGGTATCCAACTTGGTTCAAACTAAATGCCGTGCTGTTTATTATTGGTTTCTGCAACACATCATGAGCTTAGGGTAATTAGTAACTAGTTTACTCTTGCCATCTACCGGGATAAGGTGGAAGCACTTTGTAAACAGGAGAAGTTCTGCAGATGCTGGAAATCCAGGGTGGCACCCACAAAATACTGGAGCAATTCAGCAGGTCAGGCAGCATCTCATGTCCAAGCATTTCACCTCAGCACATCGAGCTAGTACAAGGGGAAATTCATAGCAAATTACTGGTGATACAGTCAAAGTATTAGGGAGGCCATTGAGCATATACTGTACTTGGCTTCTAGTAGCAAAGTCCCCAACAGTCCTCTTCCATGGTTCTCTTCAATAAACTTCAAAGTAAAATGTAATATCAAAGCGCATATATATCACCATATACAACCCTGAGATTCATTTTCCTGTGGGCATAATCAGCAAATCTATAGAATAGTAGCTATAACAGGATCAGTGAAAGATCAACCAGAGTGCAGAAGACGACAAACTGTGCAAGTGCAGATATAAATAAATAGCAATAAATAACGAGAACATGAGATAAAGAGTCCTTGAAAGTGGGATCATTAGTTGTGGGAACATTTCAATGATGGGGCAAGTGAAGTTGAGTGTAGTTACCCCTTTTATTCGAGAGCCTGACGGTTGAGGGGTAGTGACAGTTCTTGAAGCTGGTGGTGTGAGTCCTGAGGCAGCAGCGAGAAGAGAGCGTGTCCTTGCTAGTGGCGATCTCTGATGATGGACGCTGCTTTCCTATGACAGCATTTCATGTAGATGTGCTCTGTGGTTGGGAGAGCTATTCTCTATCAAGTACTTATCCACATAAAAATGCTAGAGGAACTCACCAGATGAGGCAATATGTATGGAGAGGAATAAGCAGTTGATGTTTTAGGCCATGGCTCGTCATTATACAAAGTCCTGATGAAGGGTCTCGGTCTGAATCGTTGACTGTTCTTCCCTCTCCATAGATACTGCCTTATCTGTTGAGTTCATCCAGCATTTTGTGTGTTGTGCTCTCTGGATTTCCAACAGCTGCAGAATTTCTTGTGTTTAAGTACTTATCCCACTCCCTTTTAACTGGATCTGTTTCCCCTCTCTCACAGGTAGCCAATACTAGGTCTTTTGTACTCAGCATGAAAAGAACTGTTTTTCTCTTAAACCCTGTCGATAAATCATCAACCAACACCAAAGCCAATCCTTTGGTGATCAACGTGCACCTTTAATTCACGCATGTTTCTCTCAATTTGTTGCAGCTAGTTCTGAAGACGGGGGATTGTGGTGCTGCTGCTGCCTCTGTTCCTGTGTGGACCAGCACCGGAAGCAAGCAACGGAAAAGAGAAGAAAGAAGCGGTGAACGAATAAGAAACGAGCCCAACCTCCTTCCAAAAGAAAACGGCATGCCAACCAACCAACGCCAACTATTTGTCACACCAAACCTGAGTTTGAGAATACAGTATAACCATGGATATTTAGAACTTTGTGCAAAGCCAAGTAGATGCACTTTATGCTTTAGACTACTTTCTGTTTATACCTGCAGTATAGTACACATTGTGATGTGTAAATGCATGCTGTAAAGGGCTTGGAGAAAGGGAATATATTATAAAGGGCAATGGGTTGAAAAGCCTTGTGTATGTTAACCTGCGTTGTTCTGTAGCAGGTTCACTACGAAAATCAACATTTACCAAATGAAAATGTCTTGTTGCCAATTGTAGTTGGCAGTGACAGGAGCACGTGTATAGTTAAATGTACCATTTGGGAGGATTTTGAAATTGTGAAGAGCTATAAGAAAGGACCTCGGTTTACTGAAGGCCTATTCTGAACAGTGTTTTCTTTCCACTGCCAATTTATCCCAGCTTCAGTCACATCACTGTTACAAATAATTTCATTTATCAAACCAGCCCACGGTTACCTTCCCACCTGTTAGGCATCATGACACAAGCATTCCCATAATTTGCGGTGTGCTCCTGTGCTTTACATGCCATTTTAATTTCTGCCCCACCCCTCCACGGTATTCTATTCCAAAATGGGAATGCCAAAAAAAAAAAGTGGTTTTGGTGACAAAACACACAGTCAGACATCTGCTGCGTTTATGCAGAGGCTACCAGGATGTTTCCAAGGTTCAGAGATGACAGGTAAATGATTTTCAGTCAGCATTGGGGATTGGATCTTTTTTTGCAACACTGTTGGATTGATTACGGGCGTGGCAAGGAGCTGCGTGAGCAGTAATGCATTCAATTTATGTGTTGGTGACAATAAAAGCTCTCTAACAGGCTGTCTTACAATGGTCTACCAATGCATTTCATAAGCATTTATGGCTGCCAGTTGTGGCATTATTTCCTAATGAAGCCTCTGTGCATGATAGTCTGGCTCCTCTTTGAAATATTAAAACACTGTAGTGGTACCAAAACGTTGCACTCAGTGGCCACTTTATTAGGTACACCCAAAGGTTCCACTGCTGTAGCCCATCCACTTCAAGGTCCGAAGTGTTGTGTGTCACTTACCTATTACTTCTCCCTGGGTTGCCTCTTCCTTCCCTTTCTCCTATGGTCCACTCTCCCCTCCTATCAGATTCCTCCTACAGCTCTTGACCTTTCCCACCCACCTGGCTTCCCCAATCACCTTATAGCGAGCCTCCATCCACTACCCCCAACCTTCTTATTCTGGCGTATTCTCCCTTTGTTCCTAGTCCTGAAGAAGGGTCTCAGTCTGAAACCTCAAATGTTTATTCATTTCCACAGATGCTGCCTGCCCTGCTGAATTCTGCACCATTTTGTGCGTGTTGCTGTACTCTTCTGCAGAGCACTGTTGTAATGCGTGTTTGTTTGAGTTACTGTTACCTTCTGGTCTGCTTGAACCAGCCTGGCTATTCTCCTCTGACCTCTCTCATTAACAATGTGTTTTCATCCACAGAAATGCCACTTACTGTTCTTTCTTTTGCTCCATTCTCTGTAAACTCTAGAGCAGGGTTTCCCAAATGTTTTCCAAACCAATATCATTAAGCAATGTATCCATGGACCTCAGGTTGGGAACCCCTGCTCTAGAGCTGTGCAATCTGTTGCGCCTGTAAGTCACAGGAGATCAGCAGTTTCTGAGATACTCAAACCACCCCATCTGGCACCAGCAATCACTCCACAGTCAAAGTTACCTAGATCACATTTCTTCCCCTATTTGACGTTTGGTCCAAACAACAACTGAACCATTTCTATACATTGAGTTTGCTGCCACGTCACTGGCTGATTTGATATTTGCATTATTAATGGGCAGGTGTACAGGTTTATCTAATAAAGTGGACACTAAGTGGATTTGTTTTACTTAAATGGCTGACAGTGTTATTATCATGGAGACACTGAGTAGAATTTTTAAATCTGCACTCTATTTCTTCATGCATTGCACTGGAAATAGAAGGGATGTGCTTACCTTTTGCTCTCTTGGAGTCAATAAGAGCTACTCTAGGGAATAAGCTATTTGATAACTGAGAGGGAATTAATTCAGTTCCTGGACGATAACCATTAAACCCATTACTGGCCAAGATGGAGCCTGAATATTGCTTTTTCAAATTTTTACAGTAGGCACAGTCTGTTGCGTTTAAAAGTAACCTTTATCTGCCAGCACCACCCCCACCCATATTCTATTCCAAGAGTGAAAATGGTTGAAGAAGAATGCAACAGCTACCGCGTGTTCAAATGCTGCTCCAACTCCATGTACCAATTTGCAGATGATTCCTTTGACGTGGGCTGCAGCTCAAATAGCAATGAGTCAGAGGACAGGAAGGAGAGAGAAGCCTAGTGACATGGTGTCATGACAACAAGCTATCTCTCAATGTCAACAAGAGAACTGGTCATTGACATCAGAAAGGGGGGCAGTGCCTTTGTGATACATCAAACACCTTCAACAAGTGGTAGCTTTTATGCAGAAGCTACCTGTATGCTTTCAAGGTTTAGAGAGTTCATATTTAATTGTATCAAATTTCACTTTGAATTTAAAATGTTGACAAAATCCAACAAGCATTTTTCTAGTTTAGAGTAATGGAGGTCTGATATTCAATATAGATTGCAATTATGTTGTACAATATGTCAAAGTTCAAAGTAAACTTTATTATCAAAGTAAATATATGCCACCATGTAGACCCATATTCATCCTCCTGAAGGTATGCTCGGCAAATCTATAGAAGTTGGGTTGAGCTGTTCGGAGTGGAGAAGTCAAGGCAGGGTTTTCGCTGCCCGTTCAGCTAACCCGGGCGTGAGGCTGGATCTCTCTAAGCGCCAAGCTGGTTTGGAGAGGTTGAGAGCAGCTTTGGGCTGGGTTGCGAGGTCTAGGCCTGGGGTGCTTCGCTGTGGCAGGGCCTGGGTCCTAATTTGAGGCACAGTCCGCTGTTTGCAGAATTGAAGTACCAGCCCAGAGAAACTGGAAAGGCAGTGTTTCATGGACCAGAGGTAAGGGTCGGGCCAGTTTCGCTCTGAGGCTGTGAGGCTGCCCCGGCTGATGTGCTTTGTGTCTGCGAGCTTTGCAGCGATATGCTCCGCTAACAGGATGACCTGAGACTGAGACTTTGGGCCTACTTCTGGCTGCTCCAGGGAATCAGATCTAAGGACTCAATCTGTTTCAGAATACTGTTGATCACTTCTTTTGTTTGCATGATTTGTGTTTTGTTTTCTCTTTCTCTGTACGTTGGGTGTTGGTCTTTATCTTTTTTTTTTGATTGGGTTCTTTCAGGTTTCTTGCTTTGTGGCTGCCTGTAAGCAGACAAATCTCAAAGATGTATAATTTATACATTCTTTGAATCTACTTTGAGTCCTGAATCTATAACAGGATCAATGAAAGATCAACCGGAGCACAGAAGACAACAAGCAGCAAAAGCAAAACATATTAATGATGGCTGGTTCTTCACTTGTGAAGATCAGGAGGGAAAAGAACTTCTCCGTTGCTTTTCTCCCTACCTGCACTGTGTATGTTTATAGTGAGGATTAGTGTGCGTGGACCGATTCCACTCTTTAGGCCGAGGGATGTTCCACAATGGCACAGCAAGCTGCGACGTACCCGATACGGAGTATCGGAGTTTGCCTTCTCGTAGACAGACTGAACAGCCCAGGCTAATGGGTTCCATCTACCCGGTTTGGAATCTCCTAGGTTAGCTTCCAGCCAAGGTTGATGAGCCCAGCCTGCCCACCCAGTTATACCGCTGGAAACTCAGTTGTGCCATGACATGGCAAACTCAGTAAGAACAGGGACAACACGTGAAGGTGTTGCTATGGACACAGTAATGTAGGAGAAGCCATAACACCTGGAAAGGAGAAGTTACAGAAGATGCTTCACCTTCCTTAAATGAGCAGGATGTCCAGCCCAAGACTCACCAGTCCCCAAATATATTAATAAATAATAAGAAAATGAGATAACAAGATAAAGAGTGCTTAAAAGTAAATCATTGATTGTGGGGACGTCTCAGTGGATTGGCAAATGAGTGTAGTTATCCCCGTTTGTTCAAGAGCCTGATGGTTGTGGGGTATTAACTGTTCTTGAACGTGATGGTGCAGTTCCTGAGGGTCTTGTATGTTTTGCCTGATGGCAGTCACGAGAAAAGAGCATTGCCTGGATGGTGAGGATCTCTGATGATGGATGTTGCTTTCCTACGACAGTGTTTCATGTAGACGTGCTGAACGAGGGATCCTGTAATGTACGGTATCATGTGAGGTTTTATCTTTAGGATTCATTGTCCTTGGATGTTTCTCATGTTTGTGAATCAGAATCAACACTTTTTTTTTTATCACTGACATATGTCACAAAATTTGTTATTTTGTGGAGCTGTACTGTGCAGGACATAAAGAAGTCAAGTTTATTGTCATTTAACTATGTACATTTATGCTGTCAAACGAGACATTTCTCCAGACCAGGGTGTAAAACACAGTGGTACATGTAACACACAATAACATTAAAGTAAGAGTAAAATCTACAAATGAAATACACATAAATAAACAAAATAAAGTGCATAAATTAAATATTGTTGGCTACTGAACAAATGAACTGGTGACACTTGAAATATGATGTGGCAGGGAGTTCAGAAACCTAATGGCCTGGGGAAAGAAACTGTTTCCCACCCGACCGTTCTTGTCTTTATGGATCGTAGTCTCCTGCCTGATGGTAGAAAGTCAAAGGGGATGCTGGATGGATGGGTGGAATCCTTAATAATACTAAAAAAAATTTACAAATAAATTACAAAAAAAAAAATAGCACAGTAAAGGAACAGAGAGGTAGTGCTTATGGACTGTTAAGAAATCTGATGGCAGAAGGAAATGGATTACCCAGGGCATGATACCAGACCCTGAAAAGGCACATAGGAATTGAACAAAAATAAGTTAGGAGAAGCATACGGCAAGGTAATGGCTCTCTATGGTATTCCTTCCACACTTAAAACAAGAGAGCACCAAAATTTCTTTCAAAGCTTCATCCTAAATAAAGCATTTCTGTATTCTGTAGTTTAAATTTGGTGTTAAGGATTCCTTTTGGAATGTAATATTATGTCACCACTGTGAATTTGATATTAAGAATGAAATGTTACATATTAAAGGGTTACGTACTAGTTCCATGAACATGCCTACCCCTATTTCAGCGCTTGAGGTTGGACTTAAGCAATAGGCGATTGACCATGATTGTTAATCCATAATGAAAATGGCAGAAGCTGACCAAACAAAATGAAGTGTAGTCAGTATAGTGTGGAGTACCTGAAATACGGAGTTATACCAGCGCCAAGAAATTATATAATTGCTAAATCTGGAGAGTCCCATTTAATTGGAGAAGAACTTACTTTGCCAGCAGAAAGTGAGGTTCTGAGTGTGGTTTTTCATAAGTCACCAGACTAAATAATTAAAGCAATTCTGCCTAACAGCAATTCTATTCAAAGATGAATAGATGAAATGTCTGAGAATGTGGAAGACACTTTGTGCAACATACTTAGGATGAGAGCATCTGCTCTACAGTTGGATAGGTCAACTTTGTTTAGCTTCTTGATTATGTTTGCTTCATAAAAGATTAAAGCGTGGTTCAAGAGTTGTTATTTGCAAGTGAACTAGAAACAGATATGAAAAGAGAGTCAATATTTTGGATCGATGAACAATTTTTCAAAGAAAAGGACATTTCCTGTTACCAATATTCTTGCTTGCACAAGAGATAGGGGACCGTCAATGACAGGACACCACCATGATATTATTACTTCCTTGGAAAAAGCTGTACTTAACATATTTATCATTCTCTGTGTAATTTACAGGCAACGTCTTGTCCCAAAAACACCTAAGTGATCAGCTGCACAAATCATTACTGTTATCACAATGATAATTAAAATCAAGTCCCATGTTCTCGATTCTAGACTATTTTGAGAGCTTTGTATTGAAAATGATGAACACTTGCTGTTATGCACAGAAGTCAGATGGCTCTCAAAACTCTCATTTATGTGCTTTTTGAAGCCGATAAAATTCTTACAAGACTCAGTTGCTTCATTCAGTAATCAGCTCAATAATATTAGACAATAGACAATAGGTGCAGAAATAGACCACTTGGCCCTTCGAGCCTGCACCACCATTTTGAGATCATGGCTGAACATCTACTATCAATACCCAGATCCTGCCTTGTCCCCATATCCCTTGATTCCCCTATCCATAAGATACCTATCTAGCTCCTTCTTGAAAGCATCCAGAGAATTGGCCTCCATTACCTTCCAAGGCAGTGCATTGCAGACCCCCACAACTCTGTGGGAGAAGAAGTTTTTCCTTAACTCTGTCCTTTATTCTCAAACCATGCCCTCTGGTACTGGACTCTCCCAGCGTCTGGAACATATTTCCTGCCTCTATCTTGTCCAATCCCTTAATAATCTTAGATGTTTCAATCAGGTCCCCTCTCAATCTCCTTAATTCCAGTGTGTACAAGCCTAGTCTCTCTAACGTCTCTGCGTAAGACAGTCCAGACATCCCAGGAATTAACCTTGTGAATCTACGCTGCTCTTCCTCTAACCCTGGAGAGCAAAACTGTACACAATACTCCAGGTGTGGTCTCACCAGGGCTCTGTACAAATGCAAGAGGATTTCCTTGCTCTTGTACTCAATTCCCTTTGGAATAAAGGCCAACATTCCATTAACCTTCTTCACTGCCTGCTGCACTTGCTCATTCACCTTCAGTGACTGATGAACAAGGACTCCGAGATCTCTTTGTATTTCTCCCTTACCTAACTCTACACCGTTCAGATAATAATCTGCTTTCCTGTTCTTACTCCCAAAGTGGATAACCTCACACTTATTCACATTAAACGTCATCTGCCAAGTATCTGCCCACTCACCCAGCCTATCCAAGTCATCCTGAATTCTCCTAACATCCTCATCACATGTCACACTGCCACCCAGCTTAGTATCATCAGCAAATTTGCTGATGTTATTCTCAATGCCTTCATCTAAATCGTTGACGTAAATAATAAACAGCTGTTGTCCCAATTCTGAGCCCTGTGGCACCCCACTAGTCACCACCTGCCATTCCAAGAAACACCCATTCACCGCTACCCTTTGCTTTCTATCTGCCAACCAGTTTTCTATCCATGTCAATGCCTTTCCCCTGATGCCATGAGCTTTGATTTTACCCACCAATCTCCTATGTGGGACCTTATCAAATGCCTTCTGAAAATCGAGGTACACTACGTCCACTGGATCTGCCCTGTCTAACTTCCTGGTTACATCCTCGAAAAACTCCAACAGATTAGTCAAGCATGATTTACCCTTGGTAAATCCATGCTGGCTCGGCCCAATCCTATCACTGCTATGTAGATATGCCACCATTTCATCTTTAATAATGGACTCTAGCATCTTCCCCACCACCAATGTCAGGCTGACAGGTCGATAGTTCTCTGTTTTCTCTCTCCCTCCTTTCTTAAATAGTGGGATAACATTAGCCATTCTCCAATCCTCAGGAACTGATCCTGAATTTAAGGAACATTGGAAAATGATTACCAATGCATCCGCAATTTCAGGGGCCACCTCCTTTAGTACCCTAGGATGCAGACCATCTGGACCTGGGGATTTGTCAGCCTTCAGTCCCATCAGTCTACTTATCACCGTTTCCTTCCTAATGTCAATCTGTTACATTTCCTCTGTTACCCTGTGTCCTTGGCCCATCCATACATCTGGGAGATTGCTTGTGTCTTCCTTAGTGAAAACAGATCTAAAGTACTTATTAAATTCTTCTGCCATTTCTCTGTTTCCCATAACAATTTCACCCAATTCATTCTTCAAGGGCCCAACATTGTTCTTAACTATCTTCTTTCTCTTCACATACCTAAAAAAGCTTTTGCTATCCTGCTTTATATTCCTGGCTAGCTTGCATTCGTACCTCATTTTTTCTCCCCGTATTGCCTTTTTAGTTAAGTTCTGTTGTTCCTTAAAAACTTCCCAATCATCTGTCCTCCCACTCACCTTAGCTCTGTCATACTTCCTTTTTTTTAATGCTATGCAATCTCTGACTTCCTTTGTCAACCACAGTGGCCCCTTTCCCCCCTTTGAATCCTTCCTTCTCCGGGGGATGAACTGATTTTGCACCTTGTGCATTATTCCCAAGAATACCTGCCATTGCTGTTCCACTGTCTTTTCTGCTAGGCTATCCAACCAGTCAACTTTGGCCAGCTCCTCCCTCATGGCTCCATAGTTTCCCCCGTTCAACTGCAACACTGACAGCTCCGAGCTGCCCTTATCCTTCTCAAATTGCAGGTAAAAAAACACGACATTGCTTATTTGCCAGAATTACTTGCAAAGTTTAATGAAATCAGTCTTCATTTGCAAGGAAGTGATGTGAAACTGAATCAAATCAGTTGACTCCACATTTCTGTCCAAGTTAACCCTATTTAAGTACATTTGCTGTCTCGCCCTTTTCCAATTTCCAAGCCTCTCTGAGTTAGAAGAAAAAGAAAAAGTATCAGATGATCTTCAAGTATACTGTGTCTACTGGGGTGAGCTGCATAAAGACCTGTCAGGGAGATTTCAGGATCTTCTCTCAATCTAAATTCCAGATTGGGTAATAAATCCTTTCCTGAACACTTGTAAAGAAGAATTAACAGAAGGATGGAGGGAGAACTGATCTCGCTACAAAGTTACTTTGAGCTGAAGTCAAAGTTCAAAAAAATCATATCAAGATTTTTAGTTGCAGTGAGAAATCTGTCGATTCTATTCTGCACTGTGGAGAAAGGTCAAGATATTCTATATTGCCTTTCCAACATCATATTTAGTGGAGCAGTGTCAGTGCAGTCATTCAACTTCTTTCAAAGCTATGAAACAGACTGCAAATTACTGAAGGTGGGGATCTGAGACTCCTTGTGAGTGGCATTCATCCTGGATGTTGAGATGCTGATATCACTGCACCAGGCCCGTCCATCTCATAGAAAGGTGAAAAAGTGAATAGTTGGACTTCTAATACAGGCTCTAAATTTGTATATGGCAATTATTTTTACTGTAATTAAATAAATAATTTTATTTGTAGTTTTAAATAGATTAGAATACTTTTCACAATTATTTGCAGTCCCTATTTTCTTTCACTGTGCATCATGGATCAAAATTCTTTATAGATTTTATGTAATGCTGGGGATGTGGTCTGGGACTGAGGAGACAGTAACCCCAAAAGGTTTGGGAACTACTGGAATACATGATGATTGGCAGGAAATTGAACTGTGTAGAGATACAAGGGGATCTTGAAGAACCAGGACAAGTAGGTAAGGTTTAATTGTTGTTTAGTCCAAACATTGAAATGGGAAATAACTGTGATCTAAATTGAACCACCCAGCCAACACTCTTTTTCTCCCTCAGGAGATTCAGGAGCATGAAGATACGTACGGCCAGATTTGGGAACAGCTTCTTTCCAACTGTGGTAAGACGGCTGAATGGATCCTGACCCGGATCTGGGCCGTACCTTCCAAATATCCGGACCTGACTTGCACTATCTTACTTTCCCTTTTCTGTTTTCTAATTATGATTTATAATTTAAATTTTTATTATATTTACTTCGATTTGTACTCCAGGGGGCACAAAGCACAGAATCAAATATTGCTGTGATGATTGTACACTCTAGTACCAATTGTTTGGTGACAGTAAAGTAAATTACTTGGACCATGGAACGATTGTTTGTGCCAAACGGGGTGGTTTGAATATCTCAAAAACTACCAGTCTCCTGGGGATTTTCACGCACAACAGTCTCTAGAGTTTACAGAGAATGGTGGGAGAAACAAAATAAAAACATTCAGCATGTGGCAGTTCTGAGGACAAAAATGCCCGGTTAATGAGAGAGGTCGGAGAGGAATCGACAGTCTGGTGCAAAGTGACAGCAACTCAAATAAACACGTTACAACAGTGGTGTGCAGAAGAGCATCTCTGAATGCACAACAGTCAAATGTAGAAGAGAATAGGCTACAGCATCAGAAGACCATGAACATACTGTACAGTCAGTGGCCACTTTATTAGGTACAGGAGATGCCTAATAAAGAGGCCGTGGAGTGTAAGTCTACATGTATTAGGAATTTGCTGTGGTGCATTGGCACAGTGTGTAACAAAAAACAACAACATTCAACAATTATGAAGAATAAAAATAAAGTTACAAGTTCAGATGTGTAATAAATGTACAAAATGCATTAAATATCACCATGTATTTACAATGTAAATAGCATTATAAAGAGCTTTTTAATGTCTTTGCAGTGCAGTGCAGTGGCTGAGGTAATAGAGAGAAGGTGGTGGGGAGGAGTGGTCTAACTGGAATGGTTGATCAGATTATATCTGTCTGCAGAAAAAAGCATTGGCACATTGGCAGAGTAATATTTTAGCATGTGGTTTTGAGTGAATGCGATTTTCTAAAGCAAATTGTTCACTTGTCACTCTGCTTCAGAAAAGGTATTAGCCATTGGTTGCTTTTAATAAATTAGTACATTTGTGCAATGCTTTATTACATCTCTCAGGAATATCTCAAAGCATCTTTTATGAGAAAGGCAGCAGTCTTTTTGCATGCAGCAAAGTCCTCTAGACAGCAAGGAGAAGGAAATTAAAATTGCAGATAATTATTGTTTTAAATGTACAACATTTTCTGGTATTCTAAGCCCTGGAGGAGTTGCTGACTGACAATGTCAGGGAAATCATGCATGGCTCAGTGTCTCCATTAAAATTAAATGAATTTGGAGAAACTGAAAGTAAATAATTAACTTGAATGTCAAAGTCCGTATGGCCAATGTTGTTTAATAGGCGAGAAGCCTGTCAACATTTTACCATTAGTTTTAGTAAGGTTGTCATTGTAAAGACATCTGACGTTGTTAACAATAGTTATGGCTGACTGTTAAAGTGTCAACCCTGGTTGCATTTTAATGTTGCATCTTTGTGTTTAAACTGATTTTTCTCTAAATGATATTAATGGCTACTTAGCATTTTGTACTTGGTGCTGGAACATTAATGGGCCAGAATTAAATTATTAATGCCTAGAAAGTGAATGCCATCTGCTTTAGTTTTGTTCAAAGGTTCATCTCAGCAAAATTAAGTAGAGCGTGAGATTGAAGACAACATTGCCCGGTGCAAACACAGAAAGGAAATCACATGAGAACACAAGTGATTCTGCAGATGCTGGAAATCCAGAGCAAAACACACGCAAAATGCTGGAAGAACTCAGCAGCTCAAGCAGAATCTATAGAGAGGAATAAAGAGTCAATGTTTTGGGCCAAGACAATTCATGATGGAAATCAGATCATTTGAGATCTGAGCCTTGATAGAGAAGGGCTGGGATTTCAGAGATGCTGGGGGAGCCATGGTAGTATAGCAGTTAGCACGATGGTATTACAGCTTAGATGCTGAGGTTTGGAGCGTAACTGTGACGTCCACTGTAATTAAGTTTCTATGTTCCTCCTTTGTGAGTGCGGGTTTTCTCCAGACGCTCCAGTGTCTTCCTGCAATCCAAAGATGAACCGGTTGGTAGGTTAGTTGGTCATTGTAAATTACTCTGTGATTAGGCTAGGGGTTAAATGAGTGGGTTGCAGGATGTACGATTCAATGGGCTAGAAGGGCCTGTTACTCGCTGTATCTCTAAGTAAAATAATATATAAAGGGGGCAGGTAGTCAAATGGGTCATTTTTTGGGGTGAGCACTGAACTTGTGAGGTTCAAGTGGCGGATGGTTGGTCTGGATTGGGGTTTCTGTGGGGTGATGAATATTTGGAAAATGCTGCAGATAAGCAAACAAATCAACGGTGGAATGGGGGAGTGTTGATCCTGTTTGACATGCTCTTCAATCCAATAACAAGGTTCTAAAGTCGAAGAATACATTCAATCTTTTATTAAGAAATTAGCAAAACAAACAATATTGAAGTGCTAAAAGCTAATGAAACTAAAACTAGCAATATAAATAAATAAACAGTCTTAACATATTGAACATACTTAAGCCAAGTGCCCTTAAATGTATTCAAGAATATTCAAACATATTTAAGTCTATTCAAGCAATGTTAAGCATGAAGCTTTCTTAAATGTAATTAAGTGGTCTTATGTGACCCCAAGTGGTCAACAAAAAAGATACCACCCCTAGCTCACTCCCAGTTCTAGACTAAATAGACTGGCACCCCAAAGACAAAGCATGAATACCTACCTAAACTCTCCACTTCTACCAACCCCCAACCCACATGACTAACTACCCATAATAAACATAATTAACGTGCAACACAAAATACAATTTAGATAGAAAATAGATACATGGCTCCTACAGAAGGAATCAATAGTTGGTTTATTATCACGTCCTGAGATATAGTAAAAAGCTTTGCCTGTATATCTTCCAGACAGATCATTCTAAACACAAGTACACAGAGGGGAAACTGTAACAGAGTGTAGAATATAGAGGAAGTGCAGTGTAGGCAATCAAATAAGGTGCAGGGGCCACAATGAGGTAGATAGAAAAATCAGCAGTTCATTATTGCACAGGAGGTTTGCTCAAGAGTCTTATAAAAGCAGGATAGAAGTTGCCCTTGAATCTGGCGTTATGTGTCCTCAGGCTTTTGTATCTTCTGCCTGACAGAAGGGAGGAGAAGAGAGAATGGCCAGGGTGCGAGGGTTTTTTTCCACCATGTTGGCTATTTTCCTGAAGCAGAGGGAACTGTAGACCAATTCAGTGGAGGGGAGGCTGGCTTTCACAAAGGACTAGATTGAACACATAATTTTCTCAAATTGTTTTCAGTCTTGGACAGAATATGTCCAACAGGACCATGACCTTTGTCGTAGGGTGTGAAATATTGCGCGCCTCACTGATCTGGAGAGCTATGTTGGCTGGATTCTGGGCCTAGTGCTTTGGCTCTTGGTAGGGTCACCCATTCCCAGCAGGACTAGGAATGGCCCACCAGTCCACTATGTTACAGAAACAGCAATGAAGAACCCTTCCGTGCAGTCTGAGATGGAGGACCTTCATTGCTACCCTGAACACCTGCAGCATAATGGGCAACAAGTAAGTAATTTGGGCAGAACAGTTGCCGATCTAAACCATGGTGCATCCATATGGGATTATTCTCTATGGAAATTGTGTGACAAATACAGTTGATGGGTTTTAGCACTGGTTTGGAGATGCAAGAATTGAGAGTGCAGTCAAAGAGCAGGAGCTCAGCTCTTGGTTGCATCCACCAAACATCTCCTAGATTCTCTCTTTATTCCCATCCTTCCCTCCCTAGTCTATCTGCCTATCACCCTTCCTCAACTCGATCCACCAATCACTTGCTCCGCCCCTCTCCCTCACTTCTTTATGTTGGCTGTTTCCCCTCTGCTCTTTTGGTCTAGGTGAAGGCTTGTGGTGTCAAAGGTCTGAAGATGGAATCTGATAGAAAATGTAAGTGGAACATAGAATCAAAAGAGGGAGGGGGGGGAGAACTGTTTAGGATCCCAGTGAAAACAGAATCCAGCCAGGGAAAGAGCCAATAGATTTCACAGGCTTTACAGACATATTAGAATCCTAAAGGCAAGAGGGACCTGCACCAAACGCTCCGCAGAAAATGTACATATTTGAGATGGTATCAAAATGTGCACTACATGTTAGTGGACTCTGCTGCACACCCCACATCCCCCAGTTGTCATTATATCGACATATTAGAGGAAAATGGACCAGAGGTAAACAATTCTGTGATCCATGTGTGAAACTGTTGATTTTTTTTTAGTGATACAACTCAGTAACAGGACCCTCTGGTCCAACAAGCCCAAGCCAAACAATTACACCCATGTGACCAATTAACCTGCTCACCTGTACAAATTTGGACTATGGGAGGAAACCAGAGTACTCAAAGGAAACCCAGGCAGTCATGGGGAGAATGTACAAGCTCCTTACAGGCGGTGTCAGCAAGTGAACCCAGTTTGCTGGTGCTGTAGTAGTGTGCTAACGACTACACTACCATGCCGTCCCAAATCTGGAATATAAAACAGAACCTGGGAACAAAAAACAGCAGAATTAAATCAATATTTCATTACTGATAATAAATCCATGGTCAGTCAAAGAGTTGGTAAGTGAAAGGCCATTAAGCATTTCAAATTTCCCTGAATGAAGCATTCTCCGCATTTGTTTCGCAGCCTGGTCTGTCTAATTTCTGAGTTCATCTTTCTGCAGAGCACATTGTTAAGAAGCAACCATTTGAAGATTTCTCTGCAATCATTACATCTAGGTAAATAATGAGTATGTTCTTTTAAAATGGATTTCTATATTGTTTCAACTAATAGTAAGTCTCCCAGAGAATTTGAGATCATTTAATCAAATGGCTGACACTGAGTTTTCAAATGAGCGAAAGAAATCCAAAAATGTAGAGACTGGTTTTATTAGAGTTACCCAGCTCAGGAATGTGCCCCTTGTCTACCTTGTCCGTACCGTCCTTTTCATCATCTGCTCTAATCCCATTTGCTTGCATTATCTCCATGTCCTATGCCTGACATATTTAAGTGTCTCTTTAGATGCCTCTTAAACATAATTATTGTATCTATGTCCACCACTTCCTCTGGCATAAAAAAAACTTCTCCCTCAGATCCACCTTAATCTGCTACCCCGCACCTTGAATCTATGCCCTCTTGTTTTTGAAATGCCACAGTGGCCAGAATGATTTTGACCACCTTCTCCCTCTCATAATCTTAATCTTACTGATCTGCAAGACAGTGGTTATATTTCATTGTGAGTTTGAGGAGATTTGATTTGTCAACAAAAGCTCTCAAAAACTTCTACAGATGTACCATAGAGATCATTCTGACAGGCTGTATCAGTGTCTGGTATGAGGGAGGGGGGAGCTACTGCATAGGGTTGAAAGAAGCAAATGGAAAGCTGTAAAATTAGTCAGCTCCTTCTTGGGTACTAGCCTTCGTAGTATCCAAGACATTTTCAAAGAGCGGAGCCTCAGAAAGATTGTGTCCATTATTAAGGAACCCCATCACTCAGGACATCCTCTCTTCTCAATGTTACCATCAGGAAGGAGGTTCAGAAGCCAGAAGGCACACACTCAGCGATTCAGGAACAGCTCCTTCCCCTCTGCCATCAGATTCCTGAATGGACATTGAACCCTTGGACACTATCTCACTTTCTTTATTATCTCTGTTTTGCACTATTTTTAATTTAATTATTTAATATTTAATATACATATATGTGTTGCTGCATGGCCTAGTGGATAAGGCATCAGGTCTAGTGATCTGAAGGTCACCGGTTCAAGCCTCAGCTGAGACGGTGTGTTTGTGTCCTTGAGCAAGGCACTTAACAACACATTGCTCTGTGACGACACTGGTGCCATGCTGCTTGGGTCATAGTGCCCTTCCCTTGGACAATATCGGTGGCGTGGAGAGGGGAGACTTGCAGCTTGGGCAACTGCCAGTCTCCCATACAACCGTGACCAGGCCTGCGCCCTGGAAACCTTCCAAAGCGCAAATCCATGGTCTCATGAGACTAATGGAATGCCTATTTATACATATATGTACTTAGCGTAATTGATTTACTTCTTTTTCTATATTGTCATGCATTGCATTATACTGCTGCCGCTAAGTTAACAAATTTCACGAGATATACTGGCGATATTAAACCTGATTTTGATATGATCATCATCATAATGTGCTGTGTTGTATGACGCGGGCAATCATGGTCTTTTTTGCTCTTCCAGCAGGGACTATCGTGGGTGCAGATTACCACCTTCTGAATGAAGATTAAATAAGGCTGATCCTGTATTACTGCCGACACCAACTTCACTTGATCCTTCAGCTTCCCGAACTTCGATAATTCTTCACTCTCTGACTGGACTTTAACTGGCAGCGATTTTCTGTCTGAGCTGCCAGCACAACGATTCTTACTGTAGAAATCAAAACTCCACTTTTAAATGAAACTGCGTCATAAAATCAAATACGCAGCAGAACAGAGTCACTGACAAATTAAGCCATGAACTGACCTGCATCACATTATTGTGTTCTCCTTTTATACCTGTTGAAACAGGCCATCACATGACCTCCCACTGGTGGGGAAATTACATCACTCCACCATTACATCATGCCCAGCAGAACCTCAATTATATCATGGTCATGTGACAGTCACAAGATACCCACGGGTACGTAACACAAGAGATTCTACAGGTGCTGGAAATCTGGAGCACCACACACAAAATGTTTGAGGAACTCAGGGTGCGGTTGCATGTAGATGGTTAACCCTTCAGCATGATTCAAAGAGTAACTGAAAACAGCCAGTGTGAAATGGTGAGGGGATGTAGTGGACAAGAGCTGGCAGGAGATGGGGAAGCTGGGTAAGGCGGAGTTGATTGGCAAAAGGAGTCATGTGGGGAGGGAAGGGTGGAGTTTGCGACTGAGGCTGGGAGTTGATAGGTGAAGACAACAAAAGGACTGCAGATGATGGGAAGGAAGGTGGAGCATGGAATCAAATAAGGGAGGTGAATTGGGCAGATGGGAAGAGTGAGAGGGCAGGACTCAGTGGGAGTAGTGTATATGGGTGATGGGAAGATTGCATGCTTGGGGGAGAGGAAAGAATCTGAGAGACAAGGGCTGGTGGGGGTGGAGGTGGTTGTTAGGAATGTGTGAGAGGGAGATCAAACAGCCCAAAAAATGAAAACCCAAGGCTCCTACCACCAGGAAGGAGGTACAGGAGCCACAGGTCCCACATCACCTGCTTCAGGAACCTTCAACCATCAGGCTCCTAAACCAGCATGGATAACTTCACTCACCTCAACTCGGAACTGATTCCACAACCCATGGACTCACTTTCAAGAACTCTACCACTCATGTTCTCAATATTTATTATTTTTTTACTTGTGCAATTTATCTTCTTTTGTACATTGGTTGTTTGACATTCTTTGTTGATGTATAGTTCTTTATTTTCCTGTGAATGTCTACAAGAAAAAGAATCTCAAGACAGTATATGGTGAGCTACAGGATGCATACTTACATTGATAATAATTTTACTTTGACTTTGAGGGATAGACAGGGAGCAGGTTGTTTGAAATTCATAATTATGAATTTTCCCTGCCAGAAATTGATGAGCCAGCATAAGGTTAGTGGGGAATGAAGGAAAGAGCGGTTGACAAGAACAGCGATGTAGTGAGAACATTTTGGAAGATCTTGAAAGTGGATCTCTAACTCTCCTTATGTAGCCAGCAAATTTAACTGTAGTCGTTTCAAGTAATCACTGTAATTTCCCTTCGTAATAACACCTGCAAGAGCATCGACTGCGAAGGAATGAATTACATTAACACCATCAAAAATGTTGCTGTTCACACCACGAAGATATCTTTGCAGCGCTAAATTTTTCAAAGTCAGACACAATGTTTTCAACTGCCCCAAAACAACACATTTCATAACATGCTCACAGAGGCCACTTCATTAAGTACAGGAGGTAGCTAATCAAATAGCCGCTGAGTGTATGTTCATGGTTTTCTGCTGCTGTAGCCCAATCCACTTCAAGGTTTGATGTGTTGTGCGTTCAGAGATGCTCTTCTGCACACCACTGTTGTAACGTGTGGTTATCTGAGTCACTGTCGCCTTTCTGACAACTTTAACCAGTCTGGCATTAACAAGGTACTTTCACCTCCAGAACTGCCACTCACTGAATGTTTTTTTGCATCATTCTTTGTAAATTCACTGTTTTCACTGTTGAGTGAAAAACCAGGGGATCGGCAGTTTCTGAGATACTGAAACCAGCCCGTCTGGCACCAACAATCATTCCACAGTCAAAGTTGCTTAGATCATATTCTTCCCCTATCTGATGTTTGGGCTGAACAACATATGAGCCTATTGACCATGTCTGCGTGCTTTTATGCATTAAGTTGCTGCCACATGATTGGCTAATTATATGTTTGCATTAACGAGCAGGCGTACCCAATAAACCTACCACTCAGTGTATGTCAGTGATAACAAATGATTCTGGTTCTGAAATTTGCTTACAGTTCAAATGTGATCTGGTGTAATTTTCATAGTGTTTATTCCCTTGTCTGTTATGATTGTGTCATGTCATGGTGATTGGTGACAGGTCTGCTGTCCAATATGTTTTCTTTGTCCAATGGAGAACATTGCTGGAATTTCCTTTAATTGCAGTCAGGAGTCACAGAGAAATTATAGAGGTTTTTTGGCACAGAACAAAGTGATTTTTTTTTCAGCAGGTCAGGCAACATCTGTGGAGGAAAAGAATTAACATTCCTCAGTACTGGAAAAGTCGGAGGACTTCAGAGAAATGGACAAGGATGAGGAGAACCAATAGGAAGAGGTTGAGTGTTCCCACTGATGATGCCACCTTCCTGAGGCACTACCTTTTGAAGATGTCCTCATGGCGAGTAAGATGGAGCTGGCCGAGTCTACAACTCAACGTAATTGAAGCAGCCGACATGATTGAAGACCCCATCCACTCTGGCCATTCTCATTCCTCCTCTCTCCCAGGAAGCAGAAGAAACAAAAGCCTGAAAGCACATACCACAAGGACAGACTCCATCCCACTGCCATAAGACTATTGAATGCTTCCCTAGTACAATGAGATGGACTTTTGACTTCAAATCTACCTCATTTTGGTTTTGCTCTTTATTGTCTGCCTGCATTACACTTTCTCTGTAATCATACCAATTTTGGATTTTCACATACAACAGTCTCTAGAGTTTACAGAAGATGGTGTGTAAAAAAAAAGCCAGAGAGTGGCAGTTCTGTTGGTGAAAACACTTTGTTAATGACAGAGGTCAGAGGAGAATGGCCAGACTGGTTCAAGGCAACAGTAATTCAACTTAACCACATGATGCACCATCAATAACACTCCGAGACGTGAGGCGAGATATAGGCTTTTATTGGCCGGAAGAAAGAACAAGCAGCAATTGACCACCACATTGCATCCTGGAGACTGAGGCCGGGGCAGTGTCTCCAATTGCCTTTATACCGGGGTCTGTGGGAGGAGCCACAGGAGCAGTCAGTGGGGAGGCGTGTCCAGACGCCCCCCCCGCTGTATGTAGCTCACCACACCACATATTTCAAAAGTTGGTGTGCAGAAAGGCATCTGTGAATGCACAACTTGTTGAAACTTGAAGTGGATAGGCTACAGGAGCAGAAGACCATAAACTTACACTCAGTGGACATTGGGAGGAGGTCTCCATTCCATTGCCCTTTGAGTGGGACAATGACACTGTGGAGTTTCAGGGAAACCTTTTAATCTTAAAGGTAAAATCTACAATTCTATTTTTTTCAACAAAAGACGTTGGTGACTCATTCCTGCAGTGTTCAGAGGTGGAGAGGCTGCATTGTGGCAGTTTACTCCATTATAGCATCACTGCTCTTCTCAGACTGATACTTCTTCACAGATTTAAAATAGTAATTTTCTATTTTGTAAATTTAAGCAATGGCAATTTCTTCCCTTTTCTTAATCTTATAGGTCACTTTGAAGTAACTAATTAACAAACAAACACACTAGTTAATGTTAAGCTCGCTCATGTAATTATAGCAGAAGAACAAAACACATAAGAAAGAGTTGAGCTTCAAATGTTCTTAGACCTTCATTAACTTAATGTAGCTCACTGGCTGTGAGCTTAAGTACCTTCAAACTTGTCGAATGTACTAATATTTAAATTCTCCCTACATTTCCAAACATTATTGGTCTAAATACTGTGTAAAAGTCTTGGCCACATACATCTAGCAAGAAGGCTCTTAATGCTGAAGCTCCAAGCTGTAACAGGGTTGCAGTAACTGCTACGCAGTCATGACAAGTATGAGTAATGAGAAACCTGGTTTTGAAATGGGTCTCTATTGTGGACTGAGAGGGGGAAGGGGGCAGGGAAAGGGGTATCAGGGTTGGATACCTTTTGCACAGTACTCGATGACCTATCCAGTCTGACTACCAGGATTCATGAGCATTTGGAAAACCATGGCCTAATTAGGGAGTGCCAGCATGGCTTTGTGTGGCAAAAATGGAGGCATATGGACATTGTGCAGGCAAAAGAGATTAGTTGGCCGTTTTCTTTCTAATTTAATTGTTACAGCACAATATTGTGGCCTGTTCCTATGCTGTACTGTTCTACATTCTACATTCCATAATCTTAAGTGTGAATCCTGAGAAGAACTGTGGAATTCAAACTCGTAAATAGCAAATCCAGTACCAATTACAAACTTTTTGTAACAGTACTGGTGACTATAAAACTAAGGATTGTTAAAGACAATAAAAACAGACTTCGGGATTCGATATCTTCTATCCTTTCCTGAGTTGCCCTACATCTAACTTCTAAAGCCATATATAAAATCACTGATGACATCACTGCAGTTGGACGAATCACAAGTGGAGATAAGTCAGCATGTCGGAGTGAGGTAGGCTGAGTGATGCTACAACAACAATCTAAAGTAACAGTAACAGTAAAACTAAAGAGCTGTCAGCAATGGGAAAGGAGGGTGAACATGTGTTCAAATTCAGGTTTATAGTCAATTAACAGAGCATATGTAGACAGCTAAATGAAACAACATTCCTCAGGAGTGAAGGTGCAAAACACAATACTTATATCGCATACAGCCTATAAATTAATATTAACAAATAAGAATATGTATTCTGTAGATGTACAAATGCCAATCTGCATTGGGTATTGACAGCAGAGAGAGTTATCAGTTTTAAATTCCTGGATGTTAATATATCAGGTGATCTGCGCTTGATCCAGCATAAAAGTGCCATCACAAGGAAGGCGTGCCAGTATCTTTCTTAGGAGGATTGTCATTGAACATTCTAACAATCTTTTACAGATGTACTGCTGAAAGTATGGGTGGTGGTGTGGAGATATGTCTCTACTAAAGGAGGTGTGAAGTGCTTCTTGGCTCTGCTAGCCCACAGGGCAAGGTGTAGCACCTGCTTAGACCTGATCAGGGTCACGTGAAGCCATGGGGACAGGTGGTGGACGGTCGTGTGAGCAGCTGGTGCACGTCACAAGTCCTGGTTTTGCGACCACTGATGCCGGGCAGGAAGTCTCTGAGGTGTATTGATAATGTCTGGAGTCAGCAGTCTTGACGCTGCCCAGACAAAAGCAATGACAGGCTCCTTCTGTAGAAAAATCTGCCAAGAACAATCATAGGCATGGAAAAACCATGACGCCATGGCACAGAATGAACAAATGAACTATTGAAAGTGTGCTGACTGTTTGCATCTTGGTCTAGTACAACAGTTGCAATACACAGGAATGTAAGAAGCTGCAGTTAGCAGAGGACTCAGCCCCGTATGTCGTGGGCACATCACATCCCATCATTGGAAGCATCTAGAGGAGGTGCTGCCTCAAGATGGCAAGATCCATCATCAAAGATACCCTCCTTCTGGGCTACGCCACCTTCTTACCGCTAACACCAGGTACAAGATCAGCTACTTTGGTTTTAAAACCAAATGGAACAACCCTAATCACTACCACAGTGTAGCTATGCCTTGACTGCTTGGAGCACTAGGGCACTTTATTTTGTTCTAATAGTGTTCTTTCTTGTTAAAAAAAAGTGTATAATTTATGTTTATCTTGTGATTGCTGCTTATGTGAAGCTTGTACCTGTAATGCTGCTGCAAGGAAGTTTTTTTTTATTTTACCTGCGCATATATGGGCAAATGACAATAAAATTCACTTTGTCTTTGACTTTGACCAATATGGCCAACAGCAGTGCTCCCAGATAATCTGCCCAGCCCTTTAATCCCGGAGCAATAACAGATGATCAATAAATGAAGGTCTTGTCTGTGATGAAGGTATCCTGTGACTAACAATAGGCTATGTTAAGCTGCCGTGAGTGAATTTTCCATTGCACCTATGTACTTGTGCATATGAGTTTAACGAAACAGAAACCGCCTTCACATATAACAAAACATGAAAATGCTGCATAAAAATTCAATATAATTAAAATCAAATTAAATTAGATTTAAGCAAATTTATGGAATTACATATTGAAAAATGTAAATTTATCTGTTGAGATACTGCATGGAATAGGACATTCCAGCCCTCAGTGCTGCACTGCCCAGCAAACCCCTGATTTAATCCTAGCCTAATCATGGGACCATTTACAATGACCAATTAACCTACCAACCGGTATGTACGTCTTTGGACTCTGGGAGGAAACTGGAGCACGCGGAGGAAACCCATGCAGTCACAGGGAGAACTTACAGGCAGCAGCGGGGAACGATCCAGGATCACCGGCACTGCTAGCCACCAAGTTACCGTGCCGTCCTGGAGGATGTGGTTGTGCTGGAGAGAGTGGAGAGGAGATTGGCCTGGTTGTTTGAGGATTTCAGTTACAGGGGAAGATCAGCTGGACTGGGTTTTTGTTTCTTCTTGGAACGAAGAAGGCAGAGGAGTGATCTGATATATAAAATTATAAGGGGTATAGGTAGGAAAGAGAGTCATAATCTTTCTCCTTGTCAAAAACAAGGGTTTAAGGTGAAAGGAATTTTAAAGTGGGGGGGGGGTTGAGGATCGAAAGCTACTGGATTCACCTGCTGTGACCGTAAACTCTTACAGTACTTTACAAGAACTGAAATAATCTTTTTCCTCATCTAACCATCAGCTTATTTTCTTAAGACTTTTTTTAAACTGTACTCTCGAATATTTTCAACTTTTGACTAAATCCTTCCTCTTCAAACATAAATGGAAGGATTTTGTATTCTGTCCATCTTCATTTCAAAAGGTGACCTCATTTTATGGTGATTGAAGCTCCCAAGAAGCAATATAGAAAAATATTTCATTTTCAGCTGGATCACGATAGCGAAAAGCACTTCGACTATTATCAGCTCAGAGTTGCTTTATTTAATGAATCTCTGTGACTCATGCTGTGTCAAAGACAGCAAGAAAACATCATCTCCTTCAAGCCTTTGCAATCGGTTCAGTCAGCAGCTGTGACTCATTCTACATCAGCAATAAAGGAAAAGAAAAATGTGATTTCCTCCTGTTAGTTTAGATACCCTAGTCAAAGAATCTGACGCATGGAGCATGAAGAACATTACTCCCCCAATCATCATTTAGCTATCTACTTCATAATCCATTTCTTGTAAAGTTACCCTAAAGAAAGACACTCAGGCATGAGCAGGAAGTGTCAAAGTGTTCTATACTTACACACACACACACACACACACGTATATAGAGAGAGAGAGGGAAAGGGAGATTGATAGATACATAGATATATACATGGATAGATAGTATATACAGGTTATTATTGACACAAAAGGTACTGCAGATGCTGAAGATCTAGAGCAATAGACACAACGTGCTGGGGGAGCTCAGCAGGTCAGGCAGCATCTATGGATGGGAAGTAACAGTCAACATTTCAGCTCACAACATATAACCACTTAACAAATTACAGCACGGAAACAGGCCATCGACCGCTTATTCCCATTCATAGACGCTGCATAGAAATGCTCCTGCACATTGTGTGTATTGTTCTAGTATTTATACTATCTATTACAGATACAATATAGATTTAATATATGTAATTGAATAACATATAGTTTTACATGCTGTGCATAAGTCTTAAGCGTACACCCCACCCCCCCACTCCCAGGGTGCCTAAGACTTTTGCACTGCACTGTATTTGTCAAAGTGGGTAGAGGACGAGTTTGTAAATCTGGTGAGAGCAAAGGAAGTTGGGACTGGTGAGATTGGAGCACCATGGAAGGCATGTGGGAGAGATGGCAGAGGGTGGGTGGGGTGATGGTGAGCACGCAGACACACCCAGACCTGAGACACCAGGGAGGTCATTTGATTCCAAATGGTTGATTTATTAATCATTACAGAATGTCTCCATGGAGCTTCTCCACTCCATCCCCTTTCCCTTCCCATTTTCCCAACCATGATTCCCCTCTCCCTGCCTCCTACCAACTCTCAGGCCACAACAGAGACCCATATCAGAATCATGTTTATTATTACTTACCTATGTCATGAATTTGTTTATTTTTGTGGCAGCAGTACAGTGCAATACATAGAATTACTACTGTGTAAATGTTTTAGGAACCTTAGCTATATATATATATATATATATGTGCCTAAGACTTTTGCACAGTGGTAGCTGTCCACTGTGTCTGAAGATGACAGGAGATCTGTGTGGAGTTTTTAATGTAGAAAAGTCATTATGCTGGGGCAGTTCTATTCTCTTACCTCAGAAGTCCGATTCCATTGGTACGAACAAATGTCACAAACTGAGGTCTTCCTTGGTTGCAGTGAATGACCTGATGCACCATCAAAAACTCTCAGAGACGTGAGGCGAGATATAGGCTTTTATTAGCTGGAAGAGAGCAGTCAGCAGCAAGTGATTATCACACAACATCCTGGAGACTGAGGGAGGAGCAGTGCCTCCAATCGCCTTTTTACAGGGGTCTGTGGGAGGAGCCACAGGAGCAGTCAGTAGAGGGGCGTGTCCAGACAGGGTAAATGTAGTTCACCACATTACCATGACATCTTCTTTGCCTTGTGGTGTCCTTCGCTCTCCATGAAGCATTGCAGAGAACTGCCTGCCTGGCCGTTGGATCTCATTATATATCTCATCCGCCCAGTCCGCCAGAGCTAAATTTGTATGCTGGGACAGGCATGTCACTTACTCACCGGAATATGAGGCCACAGGCTACCCCCACCTGGTTTAGCCCGCTTGTTGTAGCGGTATACTAGGGTGTGGCCGCTGTCACATGAAAACAGCTACTTGGATCCACTGGTGAGAGCTGAGTGTCCAGTGGGGACCAAAAGTGTGTGAGCTGCCCCGGAATGGACATGACAAGCCCCTTCACCAGAGGTGCGACCCCTCCTTGGACTCCTCAGACACCCCTTTTTGCACAGTACTGTATAGTATACAGTATATATACTATATATATAACATACTATATACAGTACATGCTATGTATATATGATATTACTAATCTATATTTGTCTTATATGTAATATGTAATTATAATAGTTGGAACAGAAACATAGAATCAGAGTAACTGATAACACTTAGCTAAAAACTGACCAAATTCATCCTACTTCCAAGCTCCTGATCACAGCTTTCCAGGTCTTCCTCCAAAGAGGATTTCTCCTTCTTTTAGGCAGTGAATTCTAGATCCCTGCTAGTTTCTGGTGACAATATTATTTTTTCATTCAACTCTACTGATTAACTTCGATCTACGTCTCTTAGTTCTTGCACTCTCTGCCAATGAAAGCAGGCCCTTTCTGCTTATTCTGGTGGACTTCTTGTTACATCAAATCTCCTTTCACATTCCTACCTTCCAACAAAGGCATTGTCTTCCAAAAACTATGGATATAAAGCCTTGAAAACAACCAAGAATTCTCCTTTGCACCCTCTCTAATCATTATTTTAGTTGGTCCGGTGTAATTTGAACCCATGTACCCTGGTCAATAGCCCATAACACTAAATATCAGTCCAATAACTTTACTTTGCTACCATATCAATATACATGAATGAAGAATAAACACTTCTCAGGCTTCCAGCCAGGTACGGGTATCGATTTTAACTGACATTTTGATGACAAACTCTGCCATCTTCATCAGGGATGATGTCTGGGCATGTCTTGTTCAGTGGTATTTATACCCAGTCATCTGACCCTCCTGATTGGTTAGTTCTCATCCAATCAGGTTTCTGCTGTCCCAGCTTGTTTACAATCAAATTCTAGTTCTTACTTATGATGAGACCTTTGTCTTTGTTAGAATTATTTTCCTCTAGTTTTATTTCAATGGGTTTCTTCACCAAAAAGCACTAGATCCTTTTTTGTACATGAATGAATAATGTATTCCTCAAATCACATTTAATATGGAGCTTACAGCTGTTGACAACTGTGTGTATGAAAGTATTGTTAGCTTAACATTAAAATGAGTTGTTGAAAGTTGGAGGGACCTGGTGAGGTGGTGGATGGACATATGTCATGAAATTTGGTGTTTTGTGGCAGCAATACAGTGTGAGACATGAAAAATTAAGATAATTTACAATAGGAAATAAATATAAGAGTCGTGCAAAAGAGGAATAGTGAGGTAGCACTCGTGGATCATTCAGAAATCTGAGGGGAAGAAACTGTTCCTAAAACATTGAGTGTGGACCATCAGGCTCCTGTACCTCCTCCCTGATGGTAGTAATGAAAAGAGGGCAGTCCCAGATGGTGAGGATCATTAATGATGGATGCCGCATTCTTGAAGCACTGCCTTTGAAGACTGGGGGAGGTTTATGCCCAGGATGGAACTGGTTGAGTCTTCAGTCTCTTTCAGTCCCTGTGCATTGGATCAGATGACGATGCAACCAGTCAGAATCCTCACATAACTCATCCAGTCACAGAGTAGCAATCCTTGCTGGCACATCAGAAAGCTACTTCAGCCGCAAGTGTGGAATGTGATGTCCCAACGTGAATGAGAATCCAGAACAACAGAAGCCAGGTGTGAATTGGATCTCAGCGGACATCAGTGCCCGTGTCGAGTTCGTCGATGCACCGCACTATCGACATGCACAAGAAGCGAGTAGATTTTGTAACCGACCTGGTAAGTTCCTTATTTTAAATTTGAGGGCATGGAGGTTATGCTGCAGCTGTACAGGGTACTGGTGAGGTCGCACGTGAAGTATCGCATGTGGTTCTGTACTCCTTACTTGAGGAAAGACATGCTGGCTTTGGAGGCGGTGCAGAGGAGGTTGATTCTGGAGATGAGGGGTTTAGTATGTAAAGGGAGGGTGAGTCACCTGGAACTATGCATTCCTGTACATTTTAACCTTTGCAGTCTGCTGTGAGGCCTCTCTGTGTGGTAGGTGCTGAAGGTAATGTCAGTGGGCAGTCTGGGTAGATGATTTAAGAGCAAAATCATATGCTGCATGTTTGTACCTCACCTCTCTGTCTGACGTGACTGTTATTCACAGCCACCCGGCTTCCCAATCCCACAGGCACAACTCGCTGGAATTCAGACTGGGAGGGGATCTTACAGCGACATATAAAACTTTGAATGAGATAGATAACACAGAGGCAAAAAGTTAGGAAAGAGTGGACAGCCAGTGCCTTTACTCCAGGGTGGCAATTGGTAATACACGACGGCATAATTTTACTGCGATCAGAATCAGAATCGGGTTTAACATCACCAGCATTTGTTGTTATACAGCAGCAGTATATTGCAATACATAATAATAAAAACTATAACTTTCAGTCAGAAATATATTTTTAAATGAAATTAAATAAGTAGTGCAAAGAAAGAGAAAAACAAAATGTGGAGGTAGTGTAAATGGGGTTCTTTGTCCATTCAGAAAACTGATGGTGGTTCAGAAGAAGCTGTTTCTGGAGCATTGAGTGTGCCTTCAGATTCCCCTACCACCTCCTCGATAGTAGCAATGAAGAAGAGGGCATCTGCTGGGTGATGGGGTAATGATACATGCTGCTGTTTTGAGGTGTCAGCTTTTGATGCCGTTCTGGATGCTGGGGTGGCTAGTGCCCATAATGGAGCTGGTTGAGTTTATAACTTTCTGCAGCTTTTTCCAGTACTTTCCAGATGGTGATTCAACCAGTTAGAATGGTCTCTTTGGTACATCTGTAGAAACTTGGTGGCATTCAAAGCATGCCAGCCAAGGCGGCCTTTACACTGCGTCCCTCATGATTTTATGCATCTCTATAAGATCATCTTGCAGGTCATCCTCGTACACCTGCTGAGCCCCTGATCAGTATCACGTAAAGCCACGGGAGCAGGTGGTGAATGTTCATATGAGCAGCCGGTGCAGATCACAAGTCCTGGTTGTGTGATCACTGAAGACAGGCAAACAATCACTGAAGAATATTGATAATGATTGGGGTTGCCCGTCTTGTAAAGACACTGCCCAGAAGAAGGCAAACCACTTTTGTAGGAAAATTTACCAAGAACAATCATGGTCAAAGACCATGATCTTCTGTGGCATACAACATGGCACAGAATAATGATGATGATAAGGTCCAAGTCTGTTTAATCAAGTCCCCATCACCCAGCACATGCCTACTTCTCATTGCTACCATTAGGAAGGAGGTGCAGAAGCCTGAAGGCACACACTCAATGATTCAGGAATAGCTTCTTCCCCTCTACCATCCGATTCCTAAACAGACATTGAGCCCACGAACAAAACCCTACTTTTTATTTCTATTTTTGCATTACTCATTTAATTTAACTATTTAATGTATATATACTTACTGTAATTCATGTTATTTTTTCTAATTATGTATGGCATTGTAATGCTACTGCAAAGTCAACAAATTTCACAACATATGCTGGTGATATTAAACCTGATTTTTTTCAACTCAGGCCCTCAAGTCCCTGAAGTTAAAGTCAAATTTATTGTCATAAATCTAAGTACAAGAATGCATAGGTTCCATAAAAAAAACCACTCACAGCAGCATCACAGGCACTTAGCATTAGAAACACAAAATCCACAAGTAAACACAAAAAAATTAAATTATACAAGATAGAACACAAAAGAACAAACAAAAGGAAGGCCCATTGTAGTGCAAAGTGGTCATAGTGCTGCTCTACTGAAGTCAGATGGATTCAAGAACCAAGTGGTTGAAGGGAAATAGCTATTCTTGAACCTGAGGGTTTGGGACTTCAGGCATCTGTATCTCCTGCCTGACAGTAAGTGCAAGAAGCTAGCATGGTCTGGATAGTGGGGATCTTTGATAATGGAACTCTTTTCAGATGGCAGCCAGAGTGGAACCACGATCGGTTTTGCAGCTGGTGCTGAGAAGCATTGCACTAACCACTTCACGACTGTGACGCCATATTCCGATGCTCCCAGGAACTGATGGTTCTTTCCTGACCTTGCTCTTACCTTTTATGTGTGAAATCGATACAGTTATTTAAATTTTAGTTACCATAGATCCGTGCCTTTTCCCCTTGGGTCTGTGATTTTTCTGACTTCCAATGATTATTTTGTGCTTAACTATTAAATATTAATGACAGACCTAGTGGCAATGCTTGTGAGAAATATTTCAACAGTAGTCACTGAATCTGTCCATTTGAAACAAATTAATTAATAAGTGTGATAAAGTCATTAACCCAGTATACCTCAGGTGCAATGGTGCCTGTCCAATTAATTCCCACACAGGGGATGGAATTCACAGTTCCAGGTAACACGGGCTATGTTCCTTCTTGTCTCTTAAGGAGGATTGATGTGAGCAGTTAGACAATTACCATCACAGTCTTATTCCTAGGGAGGCTAAAATGAGAAAGCATAGATTTAAGGTGAAAGGAGAAAGGTTTATTTATTTAGAGATTCAACAAGGGAACAGGCCCCTCCGGCCCAACAAGGTCGCGCTATCCAATTACAACCTTGTAACCAATTAGCCTACTAACCTGTGTATGACTGTCGGTACTGTGTTTTGCACCTTGGCCTCATAATAATGCTGTTTTCATGGGCATCCATGACAACTAAAGTTGAACTTGAACTTAACCTGTGCGTTTTTGGAATGCGGGAGGAAACCGGAGCACCCCAAGGAAACCCACAAGTTCTTGGGAAAAATGTAAAAACCCCTAACAGACAGGATCGGTAACGAACCCAGGTCACTGGCACTGTAATAGTGTTATACTACCGTACCGACCCCTTTTAAAAGGGAGGGTCCATCCAGTAACATTTTCCACACAGAGGGTGGTGTGTATGTGGAAAGAGCTGCTGGGAGAAGTACAATAACAATGTTTTAAAGACATTTGGACAGGTACATGTGTAGAAAAGGTTGAGGGGGATGTGGGCCAAATGTGACCAGCCAATCAGCATGGCGAGGTAGGCCGAAGAGCCTGTTTCAGTGTTATGTAATTCTATAACTCTCACTAAATCCCAAACGGTTTTGCTTCAAAAGAATATAATATTGAGCTGAATCTTCCTTGGAACTGTCTCTAAATGAGTGCTTAGACTTGCCTGCGCACACTGAGATCTATTTGCACATTCAAGGGGGGAGAAAGAAATGGTAAGAAACAGCAATGGGAGCAGGTCTTCATGCTTGTTCACTGGGTCTTTGGCCCAATTCCACCGTAGACTGTCCCTTGAACCCTTGATTCCATATCAGTTTTTGATTTAGATGATAATACATAGGAGCAGAGAAAGGCCATTTGGCTCATTTTGTCATGACTGATTTCCTAACCCTCCAATTCCAATTCTCTTGCCTTCTCCCCATAACCTGTGACACACCTACTAATCAAGAACCTTTTGACTTCTGATTTAGATATACTCAAAGACTTGGCCTCCACAAGAATCTGTGGCAACGGATTACATAGATTCATCACTCTCTGGTTAAAAGAATTCCTCCCCATCTCTGTTCCTGTGTCCTGAGGCTATGCCCTATGGTCCTAGACTCCCCCACTGGAGGAAATATTCTCTCCATGTCTGCTCTGCCTAGACCTTTCAATATTTATTAAGTTTCAATGAGATCCCCCTCATTCTTATAAATTCCAGTGAGTACAGGCTCAGAGCTATCATACGCTCCTCATACTTTAACGCTTTCATTCCGTGGATAATTCTCGTGAACTTCCTCTGAATCCTCTCCAATGTCAGCACATCCTTTCTTAGATAAGGGGCCCAAAACTGTTCACAATACTCCAAGTGCGGTCTGTACAAAGCTTCAGCATTAATCCTTGCTTTAATATTCTAGTTGTTGTGAAATTAATGCTAAATCTACGTTTGCCTTCCTTATCACCGACTCAACTTGCAAGTTAAACTTTAGGGAATCCTGGAAGGGTGTGGGGCACGGGCTCCTAGCTACATCAATTGGTTCTGAGGTCGACAATCAGAATCAGGTTTAATATCACCAGCAATGTCATGAAATTTGTTGTCTGTATGGAAGCAGTACAATGCAATACATAATGACAGAGAAAAACTGAATTACAGTAAGTATATATGTATAAAATTGTTAAATTAAATAAGCAGTGCAAAATTACCAATTAAAAAGTAGTAAGGTCGTGTTCATGAGTTCAATGCCCATCCAGAAATCGGATGGCAGAGGGGCAGAAGCTGTTCCTGACTCACCGACTGTGTGCCTTTAGGCTTCTGTACCTCCTTCCTTTTGGTAGCAATGAGAACAAGGCATGATCTGGATGATGGGGTTGGAAGGATTCAAGTTCCTAATGAATGATCCAATCACATTGATGCCAAGGCCAAGAAAGTTCACCAGTGTCTCTACTTCTTTAGGAGGTTAAAGAAATTTGGCATGGCCCCTTTGACGCTCAGCAATTATTGTTGATACACCGTTGAAAGTATCCTATCTGGTTCAGCATGGCAACTGCTCTGCCCATGACTGCAAGAAACTGCAGAGAGTTATGCACGCAGCTTACTACATCAAAGAAACCAGTCTCCCCTCCAGAGACTCTGTCTGTATTTCTCATTGCAGCCAACATAATCAAAGATTCCACCCCCAACCCCCAGGAATTCTCTCTTATCCCACTGTGCAGAAAATACAAAAGCATGTAAGTATATACCAGCAGGATATCAAGGATAGCCTCTGTTGTAAGAATATTGAATGGTTCGAGAAGGGTCAGTGTATGAAAATGCCTACTTTCCCTCTCCCCTCCCTTCACATAAAAAACACCTTATTGCAATTCACCATGACTTGTTGAGGGAACTACTCTACTTATGACTGCAATAAACTGTAGGCACTTCAGCTCATCCGAAAACCCAGCCTCCTCTCCATCGACTCTCACTGCCTTGGTAAAGCAGCTGGTATTCTCTCTTTTTCCCTTCTCCTCAGGCAGAAAATACAAAAACCTGAAAGCACGTACCACCAGCCTCGAGGACAGCTTCTATCCCTCTGCTGTAAAACTATTGAATGATACTACTTTACGATGAGATGAACTCTTTGAGTCATAGAAGACTACAGGCCTTTCAGCCCATCTAGTTTGTGCCAAATCTTTCAAACTCCCTATTCCCATTGACCTGCTCCGGGACCATAGCCCTTCATAGTTCTACCATTCATGCACCGATTCAAACTCTCTTAAAGGTAAAAACTGAGCTCACCTGCACCACTTGCGCTGGCAGCTTGTTCCACACTCTCACAGCCCTCTGAGTGAAGTTTTCCCTCATGCATTTCACCTTAACCCATGATCTCTAGCTGTAGACCCACATAACCCAACTCAACTCTTGACCTCACATCAATATCGATCTGACCTTGCATCGTATTGTGGTACCTGCACTGCAAGGTTTCTGTAGCTCTTTATTCTGCACTTGGTTATTGTTTCACCTTCTACTACCTCAATGCAAATGTTGTAATGAACTGATCTGTATGCACAGCATGTAAGACAAATTTCTTACTGTAAGTGACAACAACAAAACCAAGTTACCAATCTCATGTCTTGTCTGGACACAAAATGGAGTGCTTATATGGCTCCAGGCAGTAAGAAGAATTACACTGATGTTTGAAGACATTAGGCAGGATGTTTAGAGATTGAAAAGGCCTTTTAATGTCTTTCACATTGGGGTCACATTAAACTTAATACAGTTGGACCACTGTGAAAATGAATTGGAGAAGGATCACCTTTAGTAATGCATAAAATGGACAACACTGGCCATTTCCTCAGGATTCTTGCACCCTGTTGATATAGTCAACTTTGATGAAAGCTACAAAGTTGCTAATCTGAACTCACTGAAGAAATTCAACAAGAATAGTAGAAATAATCCATTCCCACCTAAGCAATTTTTATGGTTGTGTTGATGCCTGATTACTACCAAACCACCTTTCCAGTACTGAGAATTAACTTTTGCACATAAGGACAGTCTTTTCAGTTTCTAATTATTCTTATTGCGTACAATAATTTGGGTGGCTGAGTGGAAATACATCTCTATTGAAGGAGGTGTAAGGCGCTCCTTCCCTCCGCAACTCATCAGGTCACCCTTGGGCAAGGTGTGGCACCTACTCAGCCCCTGGATCAGGGTCATGTGAAGCCATGGGAGCAGGTGGTGGATGGTCGTATGAGCAGCTGGTGCACATCACAAGTCCTGGTTATGTGACCACTGATGCCAGGCAGACAATCTCTGAAGAGTATTGATAATGCCAGGGGTCACCCGTCTTGTAAAGACAGTGCCCAGAAGAAGGCAATGGTAAACCATTTCCGGAGAAAAATTTGCCAAGAACAATCAAGGTCAAAGACTATGATCGCCAACATCATATGACATGGCACATGATGATGATGATTATTGCATAATTTCTGTAGAAATATAAATGAACAATATTTTTCTTTCTCTTTTATCTTTTTGTTCTCTGTCGTTATTTTCATTGCCTTCACCCTATTATATCAATTAGAAAATTTCAATTTAAATTAAATTAAGTT
Source organism: Hypanus sabinus (assembly GCF_030144855.1). Lineage (NCBI taxonomy): Eukaryota > Metazoa > Chordata > Chondrichthyes > Myliobatiformes > Dasyatidae > Hypanus > Hypanus sabinus. The sequence continues at coordinate 11,726,367 of NC_082721.1, forward strand.
AAATTTAAACTTTAAATTTAAATTAGAAAATTAGAACTTACATATTTCTATAGAGAGCATTCTAACTGGAGTTGCCTGGTATTGAGGGGAGGCACTGCACAGGATTGGAAAAAGCTGTTGAGATTTGTAAACTCATTCAGCTTCATCATGGGCCAATATAGAGCCAGGGAACTTGGTGTCCAGTACAGACGTTGGTAGAAGCAGTACAATTATGCAAGAGGTCCACCTGTTCTTTGAGTTCAAGTTTAGAGGCCGAGTGGCTTTGATGTGATTGAGAGGCGTACAGAAATTATTTCCTCATAATGTACCGGGAATGCAAAAGGTTTCAATTTAAGCAGGTTCATATTATATTTTCATTTCACTTTGACACAGAAGTGTCTTTTCTGTTGTTCAGTTTCAAAAAAAAACTAAATTAAATCCACTGTGATTCAATGTTCAAGGCACCCAGAGGAAACCAACACAGTCACGGGGAGAATGTACATTAGACTTCCCACCAATTTTTACTTTCTCAGTACCAAGTCATCAACCGCATCAGCCCGCTGGGATGTCATGTTTACAATTCTCCTCCTTGTGCTCAAGTACCTTCCATGGACTTATGTCTGTAGCCTGTTCCAACCCTATTATTGTCGGAGGCAGAATTCCTACAATTCTGGCTGTGTATGCCCCATTATCAACTCTGGAATTTCTTCTGAAATCTTAGTGTGTCTCCATCTCTTCATTGTGCTCAAGGTCAACCTCACTGATTAAACTTTCACTTTCATCTTCACCTTGGTGTCAATGACTTAATTTTGTTTCTGTGAAATAACTTCAGAGGTTACGAATGCTTTGAATTTCAGTGGTGACCTTGTAACCCAGCGCTGTGAGTCTGCTTTCACCCTCCAGACCTGCTTCCTTCATTATCCTTTTCATGAGCTTGGGATCTTCCAGAACTTTGCTGTCCTACAAATACCTACTGAGTCCTGCTCCCAGTCACTGTGCTTACTGCTCCGAGATGATTAAAATTCTCATCTTCTTGATGTCCCTCCCATATCTCTCCTCTTCCTATCTCAGTACATCATAATTACTCTTCAATATGTATATTTCTTCATTTAATCCATCCAGCATTCTGATCATGTCTTTAGCTGCCAAGATGTTAATCTCTGATTACCATTCCTACCTATTTATATATAAGGGGACTTCAACCCATTGTATTCATGACAGCTCCAACAGAGCAATACTCTCAATTGACTTATAACTCATTTTCTCATCAGCTCCCCTTTGGTTTTTTGACATTTACAGCAATTTACAGCAGCAAACGAACCTTTTTAAAAACTGACAAATTACTATAGATCTGTAGTGGAAAGTATATTGATTGGCTGTATCGCAGACTGGTTTGGAAATGTCAATGCTTCTGAACGGGATATCCTACAAAAGGTACTTCAGCCCAGTACATCATGGGTAAAGCCCTCCCCATCATTGGCCCAGTACATCACAGGCAAAGTCCTCACTTCCATTGAGCAGATCTACATGAAATTCTGTTATAGGAAAGCAGCATTAATCATCCATCACCCAAGACATGTTCTCTTCTTGCTGCTGCCATCAGGTAGAAGGTACAAGAGCCTCAAGACTTGTGCCACTGGGTTCAAGAACTGTTGCTACCCCTCAGCCACTAGGCTTTTGAATAAAAGGATATAACTACACTCACTTGCTGCATCATTGAAACGTTGCCACAACCAATAAGCTTACTTTGAGGACTCTATCTCATGTTCTCATTATTTATTGCTGTTTATTTATATCTGCACTTGCACAGTTTGTTGTCTTCTGCACTCTGGTTGATCATTCACTGATCCTGTTACAGTTACTATTCTGTAGATTTGCTGAGTACATGCAGAAGGAAATGGATCTCAGAGTTGTATATATGTACATTGATAATAAAATTTACTTTGAACTTTGGGTTCTTTGTGACGTGGGAGGAAATGCAAGCACCAAGCAGAAACCTCTATGGCCATGCAGAGATTGTGCAAGTTCTTCCCAGATAGAGCCCAAGGTCAGGATTGAACCAGGACTCTGCAGTTGTGAGACAGCTGCACTAACCGCTGCACTGACTTGCCACCAATCTTTCTTTCTCCCATCCTTTCTTCCAAGATGCTGAATAAAATCTTCTTTGGTAACCTTTTGATCATCTGCTCTTATTATGACGTGACATAAGATTTTGATGGATACCACAGCAATGAATTACACAGGACATGCCTATTGCCCCGTAATGTTATGCCAACCTTATACTCTAAGATCAACTTAACACTCCCCTCCTGTTTTGCCTATCAAACATCCTTTAAGAATTTCTTAAATGCTCCTTTAAGTAATCACTTCAGAACATTTTGCAATTTAACTAATTTTGCAAGTGTTTCTCATAAAGAGGTCACTTTATGAGATACACTTGCTTATTAATGCAAATATCCATTCAGCCAATCACATGGCAGCAATTCGATGTTCAAAAGCATGCAGGCATGGTCGGGAAATTCAGATATTGTTCAGACCAAACAACAGAATGGGAAAGAAATGTGATTTAAGTGACTTTGACTGTGGAATGATTGTTGGTGCCAGATGGGGTGGTTTGAGTATCTCAGAAACTTGCATACAAAACAGTCTCTGGAGTTTACAGGGAATAGTGCAAAAACAAAAAAAAATCCAGTGAGTGGAGGTTTATTTTTATTTTTTTCATTTTTTGAGGAACAACACAGAATAGGCCCTTCCGGTCCTTCGTGCTGTGTAACCCAGCAACCTCCCCAATTTAGTCCTGGCATAATCATGGGACTATTTATAATGACCAATAAATCCACCTACCAGTACATCTTTGGACTGTGGGAGGAAACCAGAGCACTCGTTTCTGTGGCAAAACCACCTTATTAATGAGCAAGGTCAGAGGAGAATGGCCATACTGGATCAAGCTGACAGGAAGGTGACAGTAACTCAAATAACCACGCATTACAACAGTGGTGTGCGGAAGAGCATCTCTGAATGCGCAACACGTCGAACCTTGAAGTGGATGGGCTACAGCAGCAGAAACAATGGACATACCGAAACAGACTCAGTGGGAGTATATAATATATGCAAGTCATTATAATCTTATTAGCTACGTGTGGAGCCGAAAGAGATGGGGGAGATTTTGAACAATTTCTTTTCTTCGGTATTCACTAAGGTAAGGGAAACAAGTAGGGAAGTTATGGAAACTATGACAATTAAAGAGGAGTAAGTACTGGCACTTTTAAGGAATATAGAAGTGGATAAATCTCCGGGTCCTGACAGGATATTCCCTAGGACCTTGAGGGAAGTTGGTGTAGAAATAGCAGGGGCTCTGACAGAAATATTTCAAATGTCATTAGAAATGATTGGCATATTGCTCATGTGGTTCCATTGTTTAAAAATGGTTCTAAGAGTAAACCTAGCAATTATAAGCCTATCAGTTTGACATCAGTGGTGGGTAAATTAATGGAAGGTATTCTTAGAGATGGTATATATTATTATCTGGATTGACAGGGTCTGATTAGGAATAGTCAGCATGGATTTGTGCGTGGAAGGTCATGTTTGACAAATCTTATTGAATTTTTTGAAGAGGTTACGAGGAAAGTTGATGAGGGTAAAGCAGTGGATGTTGTCTATATGGACCAGTAAGGCCTTTGACAAGGTTTCACACAGAAGATTAGTTAGGAAGGTTCAATCATTAGGTATTAATATTAAAGTAGTAAAATGGATTCAACAGTGGCTAGATGGGAGATGCCAGAGAGTAGTGGTGGATAACTGTTTGTCAGGTTGGAGGCCGGTGACTAATGGTGTGCCTCAGGGATCTGTATTGGGTCCAATGTTGTTGGTCATATACATTAATGATCTGGATGATGGGGTGGTAAATTGGATTAGTAAGTATACAGATGATACTAAGGTAGGTGGCGTTGTGGGTAATGAAGTAATTTTTCAAAGCTTGCAGAGAGATTTAGGCTAGTTAGAAGAGTGGGCTGAATGATGGCAGATGGAGTTAAATGCTGATAAGTGTGATGTGCTACATTTTGGTAGGAATAATCCAAATAGGACATACATGGTAAATGGTAGGGCATTGACGAATGCAGTAGAACAGAATGATCTAGGAATAATAGTGCATAGTTCCCTGAAGGTGGAATCTCATGTGGATAGGGTGGTGAAGAAAGCTTTTGGTATGCTGGCCTTTATAAATCAGAGCATTGAGTATAGGAGTTGGGATGTAATGTTAAAATTGTACAAGGCATTGGTAAGGCCGAATTTGGAGTATTGTGTACAGTTCTGGTCACTGAATTATAGGAAAGATATCAACAAAATAGAGAGAGTACAGAGAAGATTTACTAGAATGTTACCCTGGGTTTCAGCACCTAAGTTACAAGGAAAGGCTGAACAAGTTAGGTCTTTATACTTTGGAGCGTAGAAGGTTGAGGGGGGACTTGATAGAGGTATTTAAAATAATGAGGGGGAGAGATCAAGTTGATGTGGATAGGCTTTTTTCCATTGACAGTAGGAGAGATTCAAACAAGGGGACATGATTTGAGAGTTGGGGGCAAAAGTTTAAGGGTAATATGAGGGGGAATTTCTTTACTCAGAGAGTGGTAGCTGTGTGGAATGAGCTTCCAGTAGAAGTGGTAGAGGCAGGTTTGGTATAGTAATTTAAAGTAAAATTGGATAGGTATATGGACAGGAAAGGAATGGAGGGTTAAGGGCTGAGTGCGGACCAGAGGGCTAGGTGAGTGTAAGCGTCAGCACGGACTAGAAGGGCCGAGATGGCCTGTTTCCGTGCTGTAATTATTATATGGATATTATGTAAACAGATGCTACTTCTGAAACCAATTTGAAGATTGAAGAAGAAGCAAAGATGATATTGAGTGAAAACTTTTATTGATATTTTATGATAAAACCAATGGGTTTTCTTATGACTTGTAGCATGCTCAAAACAATTAGAAAAGGGTATAATAACTGGGACAAAGGAAACACGACACAAAAAAGTAACATCAGTATTAAAAAAGTCGAGAAGCAATGACTTTAAAAATTAAATAATTGGCTCAACCAGCATCTGAATTAATCAGACAAAAGGCAATGTGTTTTGGTTTCAATCACACCAAGTTCAGCTTGTTGCCAGTACTTGAGGATATTGTTCATTTTGGCTCAGTTCAGTGACAGAGTTATTTTTGCTCATGCCTCATACAATCAGCAATAAGGATTATAAACATGAAAGATTCTGTAGATGCTGGAAATCCAAAGCAACGCACAACACACACACACACACACACACACACACACACACACACACACACACACACACACACACACACACACACACACAATGCTGGAGGAACTCAGCAGATCAGGCAGCATCCATGGAAATTAATAAACAGTTAACATTTTGGGCTGAGGCCCTTCTTCAAGGCTGGAAAGGAGGATGAAAGCTGCTCGAATAGGGGTTCCCAACTCTTTTTTTAATATATGAACCCCTACCATTAACCGAGGGGTCCATGGACCCCAGGTTGGGAACTCCTGCACTAGAATAAAAAGATGGCAGGGGGAGAGGAAGGTGATAGGTAGGTAGGTGGGTAGAATAAAGATTTACAGAAAGGTTCAACATCTGCCAATACCATCTAACCTGAAAATTACGGCATACAACACAATGTTATAACATCCAAGATTTTGTCTAACTTGTTACAAGGCAAGCACAATACATCACCAGCAGTCACAAACTCAAAAGTACAAACACAACAACAATTGTACAGTTACTGCCAGTGGGCAATAGTCAAGGCTGCTGGTTTATGGTAGGTGCATTAGTGAAGTCCCTTTTTAGAGAAGGGAGACAGAGGAGGATTTTCAACTCTTTGGGACTGTGTCCCTGGTTCCATCAGTCTTTTCCCGAAAGCAGAAAGCCCAGTGATCCAGCTGTAGAAATGCACAGTGCAGCTCCAGCTAGGAGGATGGACCAGAATCCATTCATGAGACTTCAATCTTTCTCTCCCTGTTCTTGAGGAGATGGCGATCTTCTGGCTTGGCAAGGCAGTCTTAAAGTGAAAAACTTGCACGCTTCACAGGGTGAAACCTCAGACGAATTTCCATTCATTTCCTTAAAAATTCAGCTTAAAGTCAGGGACCTGAGGAAGAAAAGAATCAGATATCAGTATTTACTTCAGAATACCCAACAATTAGTTGAGGAAATAACCATTTTCACATGTAAAGTGCTAATGACAAATATCTGTAGCAATATTAGAAATATAGCTAATGGAAGTTGCATATTGGACAGAACATAGAATCATACAGGCCCAACCAAATAAATTAGTAATCAAATGGCTAACTAGTCTAATCCTTTCTGTCTACACAATGTCCTTATCCCTCCATTTCCCTCACATTCATGTGCCTATCTAAATGCTACTTACAAAGTCCTAATGTTCTGTGTCTGCCTTTACCACCACCCCAGGCACTTAGCATTCTCTGTATAAAAAGACTTGCCTCTCACATCTCCTTTAAAATGAACCTGTCTCACCTTAATATATGCCCTCTGGTACTTCAACCCTGTGAAAATAGATGCTGCCTGTCTACTCCATCTATACCTCTCACAATCTTATAAATGACTATCAAATCTCCCTGCTCCACAGAAAACAATCTGCTTTCTCTGGATTTATTTTCTTAAGACACTCCAAGGATTGAAACAAACAAAATGCTTAATCTGGAAAAGAAATGCTTAGATTGACTGATATATTTTACAGTAAATGAATTGTAGTACTTCTGATTAATTATTGATGGTATTATTTGACTATTAAGGAAGGCAGTATGATTTATGACAACTTTAGAGTATTCTGCTGATTTAACATTGGTTTGGGTGGTAGAGTAGCATCGTGGTTAACACAACACTTTACAGTACAGGCAACGTGGGTTCAATTCCCGCCACTGCCTGTAATGAGTTTGTACTTTCTCAACGCAATCGCGTGGATTTCCTCTGGATGCTTCAGTTTCCTCCCACAGGTCGGTAGGTTAGTTGGTCATTGCAAATTGTCCCATGATTAGGCTAGGATTAAATCAGGGTATAGCTGGGCGGTGTGACTCTAAGGGCCAGAGGGCCTATTCAGCACTGTGTCTCAATTAAGAAAATAAGTTTCTTTTTAAACTTATTTCTGAGTTTAACCCTCTCCAAGCTAGGTCTCAAATATCTTTCTGTCAAGCTCATTGCTATTGCATTAAGGGTTGTCACTTGTTTTAGCAACTGGCCAATTGTTTATGAGCCAATGTACTGAATGAAATAAAACTAGTTATGTGCGGGCGATGTAACAAAGATAATATCCACTTCCTATCAAACAGTATCTTATGTTTGTTTGTGGTGAAACCCACAAACAAACACTGAAATGTCAAATATTTATTCCTTTCCATAGATGTTGCCTGACTTGCTGAGTTCCTCCAGCATGCTGTGTGTGCTACTCTGGATTTCCAGCATCTGCAGAATATCTTGTGTTTAAGATTTGCTTGTGGTGAATCCAGAATTGTATTGGTTGGGATGCTGTGCAGAAGGCTTCAGTCCTACCCTGCTCATATAGTGAAATACAAAGTATTTTACAATTATTGATCCACTTTTACGAGCGAGGTTGGGGAAGAGAGTTTGTTAGACTGCTTGAAGCCTAGTCGTTTCTTAAGCTAGGCATGTAATTCAGGAGTGAGCTGCTGCATTAAGAAACCGCATCCGATCTAGTCCATTAAATTGCCACAGAGAGGCAGAACACAACCTTGCACTCAACGTCAGTAAGACCAAAGGATTGTGGACTTCAGAAGGGGCGAGACAAGAGAATACACACCAGTCTTCATCGAGGGGTCAGAAGTGGAAAGGGTGAGCATTCCTGGGTGTCAACATCTCTGAGGATCTATCCTGGGCCCAATATATCAATGCAGTTACAAAGAAGGCGCGACAGCAGTTATAGTTCATTAGAAATTTAACTTGATTTGGTATGTGTGGTGAACTACATATACTTGTCTGGACACGCCCCCCCCCCCCCCCCCACGGACTGCTCCTGTGGCTCCTCCCACTGACCCCGGTATAAAGGCGATTGGAGACACCATCTCCAGGATGTAGTGTGGTGGTCAATTGCTGCTTGTTCTTTCTTCCAGCCAATAAAAGCCTATATCTCGCCTCACGTCTCGTAGAGTTATTGATGGTGCATCAGTATATTACCAAAGATACCACAAATTTCTACAGATGTACCATGGTGAATATTCCAGATGGCAGCATCACCATCTGGTATTGGAGGGGTGTGGGGGGGGGGGGGAGCTACAGCACAGGATCAAAATAAGCTGCAAAAAGTTGTACACAGTCAGCTCCAACATGGTCACTAGCTGCCCCAGCATTCAGGACATCTTCAAGGAGCGATGTCTCAAAAAGGTGGCATCCATCACAAAGGACCCCCATCACCCAGGACATGCCCTCTTCTCATTGCTACCATCAGGGCAGAGGTGCAGGAGCCTGAAGGCACACACTCAACGATTCAGGAACAGCTTCTTCCCCACTGCCATCAGAATTCTGAATGGACACTGAACCTATGGACAATACCTCACTACTTTTTTAAAATCTCTTTTCACACTAATTATTTAACTTTTTGAATATACGTATATTTCTTACTTAATTTACAGTTTTTATTATTATGCATTGCAATATATTTCTGCCACATAACAACACATTTCATGGCATATAGCGGTGAAATGAAACCTGATTCTGAAATTCTAGTTCCTTTCTCCTGCAGTGTATTGATCCCCAAACCAGTCTAAACTGACTGTACCTCAAACCGAACTCCAATTCTTTCATGAATAGAAACATAGAAAACCCTACAGCATAACACAGCCCTTTCAGCCCACAAAGCTATGAATAACCTCTATTAGTCATTAATTATTCATTCCCTTCACCCCCTCGTTGACAGTGAAATTATTCCTCAAATCTTCCATCATCTGGAATTATGAATGAATTTCACTGATTCATTTTAAAATGCTGAGAGTTCTGGCAGAATGAGTCACTCATCCGGAATAAAAGGTAAGTGGAAACCTGACCAGAGCAGACGGCAGTATCTAACAATGCTCTGTCTGCTGGGATTGCCTAGGCCCCATCAGTGTATGCCCTACTACTCTTTGGCAAGTTAACATAGAATGTAGTGCAGCTCTGTATAGGCTCTTCAGCCTGTGATATTGTGCTAACCCTTTAACCTACGCTAAGATTAGCTGAACTCTTCCCTTCCACATAGCCTTCTATTTTTTATCCATATGATCATTTAGGAATCTCTAATGTATCTGCCTCTACCAGCACTCCTGGCAGCATGCTCCACGAACCTCCACCACTCTTTCTGTTAAAAAAAATCTCTGATATCACCCCTAAACTTTCCTCCCAACACCTTAGAATTATGACACCCTATATTAGACATTTCCACCCTGGGACAAAGTCTCTGGCTGTCCATTCTATCTGTGCCTCTTATCATGTTTTATATCTCCACCAAATCTCCTCTCATCCTCCTTTGAGGATGTCAAAGTTATTAGATGTGAAAGGCTTTGAGCCATTTAAATATGTCTTCGATAGTTGAGGAACTACAAACAGGCAAGCAAATATACTTAATTAATTAAAAACTATTGAATCTTTACAAATAATGAGAAAAAAACAATAACATAAAGCAAAATAATTTACTTACCTTTTCTCCACTGGGATGTTAACCTATTCAAATAACTAATACACGTCTATCCCCTCTCCCCAACACATTGCCTTGGGGCCCAAGAGGTGCATTCAGCTGGAAGCCAGATATGCCTGCATCTGACCTCCAGCTCATTTCGACCACTGCATTTGGTTGAGCAAATGAAATGAGCTGGGCTAGAATTGGCTGACGCTTGGTTTGAAACTGTCGAGCAACCCAATTAGGCCCATAGCTTCTGGAAAAAACAACCTGGTTCTGTAAAGGTTGAGGTCCCAGAGCAGGGGTTTCCAACCTGGCTTCATGGACCCCTTGATTAATCGTAGGAGTACATGGCCTAAAAAAGGTTAGGAACCTCTGTGTTGGAGCAACACACACAAATTGCTGGAGGAACTCAATGGGTTGAGCAATGCCTATGGAGGGAAATGGAAAGAGGATGGTTTGGGTTGAGATCTTTGTGTCAACTGTCCATTTCCCTTCACAGATGCTGCACGACCAGCTGAGTTTCTCCAGCATTTTTTGTGTGATGCTCCAGATTCCAGCATCTGGTGCCTCTTGTCCCTCCATTTTGGAGTCTCAGAGGCCTTTTATTTGAATAAATTGGAGATAAAAGTAAATTTTAACAGTTAGGACTACCAAGTTCCAACAGAAGGTAGACCTCAGTCATAAGTGCTTCCAAGAAGACATGGCCACTAGGAGGCATGGATACGGTGAGAAGAAGGTCATGTTTCTGTGTTGTACGACTCTGTTTCTAGACAGAGTCACAGAATACTACAGCACAGAAACTGGCCCTTCAGCCCATCTAGTCCTCCACTGAGGTTGGGAGGGACACCAACTAGAGGTCATGTGTTAAGGATGAAAGCTGAAAAGTTTAGGAGGAACATGATGGCAAACTTCTTCACTCAGAGTGAGAGTGTGGAATGAGCTGCCAGCATAAATGATGCATGTGAGCTTGATTTCAACGTTTAAGAGAAGTTGGGATAGATACATGAAAGGTAAAGGTATGGAGGGCTAATGTCACATGGGAGTAGGCAGTTTAAATGGTTTGGCACAGACTAGATGGGCTAATGGGCCTGTTTCTGTGGCTCAATGACTCTAGTCCATGCAGAACTATTTATCTGCCTACTCCCATCGACCTGCATCTCCATACCCCCCCCAAACCATCCATGTACTTATTCAAATTTCTCTTAAATTTTAAATTCAAACCCAAATCCACCACTTCCACCAGCAACTCATTCCACGCTCTCATCATGTTCTCCTTAAACAGTTTACCATTAAATCATGACCTCTAGTTCTCGTCTCATCCAACCTCAAAGGAAAAGCCTCCTTTTCCACTGATCATCATCTTCCCATATTTAACAACGGGTTTGTGGGCGATGAATACTGTCAGCTGCTCATAGTTCTGTATTAGTTGCTAGAGTACAAATATGAATTACTTATCCAGAACTTACAAGAGTGAACAAGAAACAGACACTTATGATGCCATACTGTCTGTTGCTTTAACCCGAGCAGAGGCCATACTTCTGCTTAATTAGTTTATGTAACTTGATTTGTATAAACAACACCAAGCAGAATTGCAGGTATCAGAAGGATAATCTGTATCAATGTATTTACAAGAAATCACAAATGAATAAGAGCTACATACCATCCCTAACGCCCAAGAGCCTTGGGAAAGATTTAAAAAATGATAAAGTTCCATCATAAAACAACTAATCAATTTAGACTAAGACACAGCTTCAAACCGATCAGTAATGATAAATAAATTATATGGTTCCCCTCGCTGCCTGTAGTTTGTACATCCTCCCCGTGACCCCGTGGGTTTCCTCCGGGTGCTCCGGTTTCCTCCCACCTTCCAAAGACATACCGATTGATAGGCTAATTGGTCATTGTAAATTGTGGAGTAATTAGGCTATGGTTAAATCAAGGCTTGCTGGCTGCGTGGCTTGAAGGGCCGCAAGGGCCTTTTCCATATTGTACTCCAATAAATAAATAAATAAATAATGATTTTCTATTATACTCTGCCTCCAAAGTTCATTATGTTAGACTGAACGCTCTACCTCACTACTTTCTTATTTCTCTTTTTGCACTTCTTATTTAATTTAATAATTTAAAAGATATATATATATATACTCGTAATTTACAGTTTTTATTTTAATCATGTATTGCAATGTACTGCTGCCATATAACAACAAATTTCACAACATATGCCAGTGATATTAAACCTGATTCTGACTCTGCTACTTTTGATGGGGAAGAAATTTAGAGGCTCTATCGTTTTTTTGAAGAGCAAGAAGGCAATAGTTTAGATATTCTTATATTGTGCTAAACCATTGCTGAGACTTACAAAAAGTAGTTTAGTGATGTAAAGAGATCTTTTGCGAATCTGGTTGGGTGCTCTTTGGAATGAACAGATTTGGAATTGATGACTTAACTCAAGCATTAAATAAACAAATGGATTTGTTACAAAGTCCTGTTAAATCTGCTCCATGCTGGGTATAGCTAATTGGAGAAAGCCAGCTTGTTGCCAGCTGGTTCAAAATATCTTTACTAATACTCTCTTTAAAATGGTAGTCTGAAAGTTAATCAAGATCTCAAACATTCCTTTAATTCTCAGAAAACACAGGACTCATAACTCAGTATGCTGGTATTTTCATTCACCTATTAGTCTTCAGGATAAAATATGTAATGGAAAGAAAAGGGTGGGGGGCATTATAGATAGAGAGAGGGAGAATAATATCTATTTTATGTGGTCTTTCTCTTTCAATGTGCCATCTGATGCTGTGTCTCACAAGATTATAAAGAGATTCACCTTGGAGTTTTGTGTTTTATAGAACAAGTTCTTAGAACAATGGAATTTAAGGTATTTTCCACATTTTCTTCTTTCTCTATTTTACCCCATTGCCCTCAGACATATGAAACAAGTCACACAAAATTATTTTTTGTTTGAATGAGTTAAGAATTTATTTTAGCAATGAAAGCAGAAAAAAGTCAATGAAATATTAGGTCAAGGCTGATTTTTACAGTTAAGATAAAAAAACGAAAACAGGTAAAGTGTCTTTGTAAGAAGTTCTGTGTGACCTATAGAGTACCATATATTTTTTATAAAATTATTGTATATAATTATTTAAACCTGTGAAGTTAGCCTAAATGCATTACATTGATAGCTGGTCACTGAGTCAAAACATTCAATGCAGAATGACTGGTAGACAACCACTCTACTTAATGACCTTGGAAATAAAACTTCAAAAATAAAATTAAAATAAGAAAAAAAAGTAATTGTCCATTTATTGTGCCCAGTCCATCCATAAATACAGAACAGCATTGTTTATGTTTAATAAAACTACAGACACCTTTACACTTAAGGTACAAACAATTATGGATATATTTTTTAAAAATTGACAATCTAATTCACAAAACATAGCATGAAATTATGGACAGAGAGTGAACTTCTTGAGGAAGAAATTTACACTTAAAAAATTGCCAAGAGGTTTCAAGGAGGTTACTTGCACTAGTGACAAGGTAAAATCCTAGAGTTTCTTTCGAATGATAGTCTTTGAATGAAAAGGGTACATGCATATGGGAGCGATGCAGCCAACTCTGTGAACAGGAAGCACTTTGTGTACAATGCTATTCATACCAGGTTGATGCTATTTCTTAATATTAAAAACATCATCGGGTATTTTGGAAGAACAGAAATAAAATAACAGCCAAGCAACTTGAATTGAAAAGCTTTCCCCAAGTCATTAGTACCACTCTTTTATTCTGTTTTTATTTAAAAGGGCAAGCTAGTTTTCTAATAAAACATTTATGTACTAAAGCTCTACAGATATCTAATCATTCTTTGATGGGAGGGTGGTGGTGGTGGGGGGGTGGGGACATGAAGCATCTAGTGTATGATAGCAGCAAAAAGTTGCCTGTGTGTGTCAGGAGTATCTAATAGTAAAGAAGAAGAGCATACACATGAGAATTCTACAAAAAAGAAATTGAGTCAGACTTCCACAAAAAAAATAGGCTAAACAGGACTGTGGTCTAGTGACGCGTGTGTGACAGATACTACATACTCCACACTCTCCTTGGATTTTTTAAGATTATTATACAGCCTATCATCGATGCTAGTAGTTAATATGTCTTTGGGATCTGCTCCTATCATTTGAGGCCCATACCCAAAGTCTGTAGAGTTATTTGTCTCTGTGAAATCACTAATATGGTCTAAAGGCTGCTGGAAGTCTATTTGTTCAGTCTGGTCAATGACACTTCCTTGCTCCATTGTCTCTTCCTCAATTATATGGATTCTTTCTTCAGTGTCCGCACCAAGATGTTCCGAGTCCTTAGCAGTTGGCGACTTGATCTGTTCCTGACTACCGGATTGCTCCTCGTCCGTGGTGCTGACGATGCGGGGCAAGGTGCTCTGGTACCGATGGTCGAGGGGGTAATTCACGCTGTCGCCTCTTCGGAGGGGTGTTCGGTGCCGTTCCAGTCCAGGCGGGTAACGGATTCCTGGATCGCTGTATTGCTTGGTCCTCTGCCATTGCTTGCGGAGGTGAATGCGGGACCGGTGTTTAGACTTCAGAGGAGAATCATCAAACTGAGGGTCGTGCCGGAGGAATTCATTGAATAAGGCATCAGTCTTCTCATCAATGCTGTAATCCCTTCTATGCAAATAGTCTCTAGTTGCAAACATTTGGCCATATGGTGACCACCCAATGGGGCTTTCTGGTTCACCTCCAACAGCACCTTCTTCCTCTATCTCTTCACTCAATATTTTTGCATCAAAACTTTCAAAGACAGTCCCTTTGCGCCCAGAACTTGTGAAGAACAACCTTTTCTCTGAAGCTGTTTTGTCTTTCGTCCTACTTTCAATGTCCACCTTGAGAATTCTTTCTTCTAACAGTCTGCTTGGTGCCTCTATTGATGCATAGCCGCTGTCCATCTGAAGCAGCTTTCTTGTGTTCGATTCGCTGTCGCTGCCTCGCTCAGAATCCACACTATCCTGCTTGCCTCCTTTATCCGTGGGTCTCTCCTCAAGGCCGTCATCTTCATCAGCCGCATCCTGGGAGAGGCTGCCAGCTGGCCCACTCAACGAACACAGACTCTCGGTGTCGCTCCGCACCGAGTCCTTATCATTGCTGCTCTGCTCCGATGATACGTAAAGTTCGAGAGAGGCTCGAAGTTTCCAGATATCACGGTAGATCCTCTGTTGATCAGAGCTCTCCCTTCTCTCAGCACTTTCACTCCCGCCCGGCAGAATGTCTGCCGCATCTAGCCTGAAAGAAAACCAAGCTTATCTCAGGAAAATGTAGCACAGAGCAGCACAGTATTTACAAAACTTAACTTCAATAAAGCTTGGTTTCTGCTAACACCGCTAATTCCTAACAAGCAGAAGCTGTTATTTCAATTGGTTTGCATGCGGCCCTGCCAGCTCACGCTTATAGCATAACTGGATAGCTCCCGCACTCAAGGAGGCCATTCAGCCCATCGAGTCCATGCTAACTCCAATTACAACAAACTGGTCAATCCCATTCAGTCGCAGGCAGTCAAAATAATTACAAACAGTGATCTCCAAAGGAAATACTTGTCCTAGACTGAGGCAGAGGAGCCAAAAGCTCCACAGCACTAGGTTTAGGAAGAGTTATTACCAGACTGAGACGTCAATCCAAGGATGAGGCCACATCAAGCTCAGTCAGGAAACAAAAACCTAGCAGGCAGGGGACACATTTCTCTAAGGAACATGCTGATGGAATGCTGGGAGCAGTACTGCATGTTCTCAGGATGACCAGCTACAATCTGAAGAGAAAGCTAGTAAAGATGCACCCAATCCAATTATTATTTTGGACTTAAATCTCTGCCATCAGTTTAGGAAGAAACATCTAAACAGCAAAGCCAAAAAGTATCTTAATTTATTGCTCCTATTGTCTATTGACCCAATTTTTAATGGCACCATTTCCTTTCCCCGTTAGTTGGTAATGAAACGATCTCTGTTAAGATGTTGTTTTTGCTTAAGTTGTCAGTAAGATTAACTGGATGTTCACCATCAGTGAAGAACATCTAAGGAACTACAGAGTCATATAACACTACAACACAGAAACATGACCCTCAGCCCATCTAGTCAGTGCTGAGAACTATTATTCTCATCGATCTCTGCCTGGACCATTTCCCTTCATACCCCTCTGATCCGCGTATTTATCCAAACTTCTCTTAAATGTTGAAATTGTACCTGCACCAACCACTTCCGCTGGCAGCTTGTTCCACACTCTGAAGGAAGGGTTTTTTTTCCCTCATATTCACATTAAACATTTCACCTTTCACCCTTAACCTATGACCTCCAGTTCAGTCTCTCTCAGGAACTCTTATGTTTATGATTTGTTGCTCCACTGTGAAGTCTCTTTGAGGTAAGCCTACTCTGAAGAAGTTCAAATTTTCTCTTTGACAGGGGTTCAGGGAGACACTCTTTTACTACACCCTCCACTATGTTCTCTGCTGCCTCCACCTCTTTGATCATGTGATCAGCCAGACTTGCTACCTCTTATCACTTTTTTACTTCATTCCTCCTCCCCCACCCACCTGGCTTCACCTATCACCTTCAAGTTTGACCTCCTCCCCTCTCCTACCTTCTTCTTCTGGATCCTTCCCCCTTCCCTCTCAGTCCTGATAAAGGGTCTCGGCCTGAAATGTTGACTGTTTATTCATTTCCATAGCAGCTGCCTGACCTGCTGAGTTCCTCCAGCATTTTGTGTGTGTTACTCAATGGAAAAAAGTCTGCTTGCATTTATCCTTTCTACACCACTCATACTTTTATATACTTATGTTTGCTTTGTCAGTGGGAAGAAAGAACAACTTTGTGGGCTGAAGGGGCTGTATTGTGCTATCGGTTTTCTATGTTCTAAGGCATTCTGGTTCTTACACCTGCTCAAAGCCAATGCAATGATCCCACTAGAATGAAAAGTCAGGGAAGCCTCCTATGAATGATAGAACACTACAGAACAGAAAACAGGCCATTCAGCCCTTCTAATCTGTGTCAAAATTCTGCTCGTCCCATTGACCGGCACTCAGTCCATAACCCTCCAGACTTCTCCCATCCATATATCTGTCCAATTTATTCTTAAAACGTGAGAGTGAGCCCACATTTATCACGTCAAATGGCAGCTCATTCCACAGTCCAACCACTCTCTGAATGAAGAAGTTCCCCCTAAACCTTTCCCTTTTCACCCTAAAGCCATGTCCTCTCATATTTATCTCTCCTAATCTAAGTGGAAAGAGCCTACTCGCATTGACCCCTCATAATTTTGTAAACCTCTGTCAAATCCCCCTCATTCTTCTATGTTCCAAGGAATAAAGTCCTAACCTGTTCAATCTTTCCCTGTAACTCAACTCCTGAAGACCCGGAAACATCCTAGTAAATCTTCTCTGCACTTTTTCAATCTTTCTGATATCCTTCCTATAGTTAGGTGACTATATATGGTTGAAAAAGTTTTGTTTGGATTCTGAACACTGGCTTCAGATCTTTTGGCAGCTGATGTTGCAGCCCCAGTCCCTCAGATAAAAGACATTCAACCTGCAATTTACTTTAAATTCTAAAACTCTTTAGCTTCAAGATGCAAAAGATGAGTTCCGACATGCAGAGCATCTCCAATCAATGGGCTGGTTAGAATTTAGAATTGCTTTAATTTGTATGCATTGCATGAATCTGATTTGGTTTCTATGTGCATAGTGCTTGCTACTACCATTGGGCAGAAGGTACAGGTGCCTAAGGTCCCACATCTCTAAGTTCAGGAGCAGTTATTACCCTTCAACCATCAGGTGAACCAGTGTGGATAACTTCATTCACCTCAACTCTTAACTGATTCTATGACCTACATCCACAACAACTTTCAACAACTCTACAACTCATGCTCTCAGTGTTGTTTATATATTTCACTTCCATCATTTGTCTTTTTTGTACATTGGTTGTTTGTCAATCTTTGTTTAAAACCACAAGACATAGGAGCAGAATCAGAACATTAGCTCATTGAAGACTTCCCTGACTTTCCAAGATGGACGGTTTATTATCCATCTCATTCCTGTTCTCCATCCCTGTAACCGTGTAATCTTTGACAACCTTACTAATCAAGAACTATCTACCCCCACTTTAAATATAATCATGTATTTTTTCATACATTCTGTTATATTTCTTTATTTTCCTGTAGATGCCTGCAAGAAAATGAATCTCACAGAAGTATATGATGACAAACACGTACTTTGACAATAAATTTACTTTGACTTTGACATGAATATTTTACTTGTACCATAGATTGGGTTTAGAGTGGCACCATTAAAAACATTGACTGCTTATACATCCCTATAGATGCCGCCTGATCGGCTGAGTCCCTCCAGCATCCTATGTGTATCTCTACTCTGGTTGTGAGTCTTCTCTATGTTCTTTCATTACTACAGTACTCTCAGTTGACTGAGCGCATTGTGTTTAGGAGGGTGCATGTCCTCTTGGTGACGAACGGAAGGGTACATTGCATTCCAACCCTAATGCATCCCACGTTATCTCTACCGGCATTTATCTTTAATATCAACCTTCTCCCACCCCATTCCTGTGACCCCACATTAGGCTATCTAAATAGCTAAATGACAAGGATATGAGGCAAGGTAAGAGGTACAGAAGCCTGAAGGCACCCACTCAGCGTTTCAGGAACAGCTTCTTCCCCTCTGCCATCTGATTCCTAAATGGACATTGAACCCTTGGGCACTACCTACTTGTTTTAATATACAGTATTTCTGGGGGGTTTTTTGCACGCCCTTTAATTTATTCAATATACACATGCTGTAATTGATTGACTTATTGATTAGTATTATTTATTTAATTATTGTTTTTTCTTCTATGTTGTGTATTGCAATGAACTGCTGCTGCTAAGTTAACAAATTTCACAACACATGTCAATGATAATAAACCTGATTCTGATTCTGATAAGGAAATTTTAACTGGATGTGCGTCTGCTTAAATCCATGTGGGTGGGAGAATGATCCCAATAGCCGTCGTCAGGGAAAAATGCCAACAGGAACCAACAGTGTTTGCAACAGTCACATCCCTGAATGGACAATGTGGTTGAGCGGTTTATTTAGAGATACAGCATCGAACAGGTAACGATCTGCACCACGGACAAGTTACAATGACCAATTAACCTACTAACTGCAGCACCCAGGGGAATCCCTACCTGGTCATGGGGAGAATGTACAAACACCTTACAGACAGCGCTGGAACTGAGCTCCGAACTCTGACATCCTGAGCTGTTACAGTGTCGGCTAACCACTCCGTTACCGTGGCACCCGCAATCATTAGCTATTGGTCAAGGAACCAAGTGTGTGGATCTTGAAGAGGGTGGTCAGAGGTGCAGCCCTAATGCCTCGAAGTGCCACAGACCTGGTTCGATCCAGAGCCCAGGCTCAGTCTGCATGAAGTTGTACTTTCCCACTTTTGACCACGTGGATTTCCTCTGACATCCTAAAAGCATACGTGCTGGTAGAGTAATCAGCTGTATTATTGCTCCTAGAGTGTACATAAAATATAGAACAGTACAACACAGTACAGGTCCTTCAGCCCACAATGTTGTGCCGACCCTTTGACTTACTCCAAGATCAATCTAACCCATCCCTCCATTGACTCTTAAAGGTCCCTGAAGTGTCTGCCTTAATCACAACCCTTAGCAGTGCATTCCATAACCTACCTCTGACATACTCCCTATATTATCCTCCCAATGACTTAAAGTTATGCCTCCTTGTATTAGCTATTTCAGCCCTGGGATAAGCTGTCTAGCTGCCCACTCTCCACCAGTGCAGGTAAGTGGTAAAACCTGGGGAATTTATTTATTTAAAGATATAGCATGATACCAGTCCTTTCCGGCCCAAATAGCCCAGTTTGTACTCATGTGACCAATTAACCTACTAACCCGTACGTCTTTGAAACATGAGGAGGAACTGGAACACCCGGAGGAAACTGACACAGTCACGGGAGAATGTATAAACCTGTTACAGTGGTGGGAATTGAACCCAGGTCACTGGGGAGGTGGATGGGACTGTGGCGGAGTTTTGAAAATGAGAAAAATGTAAGATCAGTGTAAACGGGTAGTTGGTGCGGACTCGTGCCCTATTCCCATGCTGTATCTCTGACTCTGAACCGATCTTGCTATGGCAACAATCCAGTCGTTGACATTACCTCCGGCTGACAGGTATTCATTCAGTTTCCCACCATTAGCAAGGGAGGGACATACACAAAATGCAGGAGGAACTCAGCCGGTCAGGGGGCAGCATCTATGGAGAGGAATAAAGATCTGACGTTTCAGGCCGAGACCTTTCGTCAGGGCTAGAAAGGAGCTAGAGTACGAAGGTGGGAGAGACGGGAAGGAATACAAGCTGGCGGGTGATAGGTGAAATCGGGTGATGGGGAAGGTGGGTGGGTGAAGTGAGAAGCTGGGAGGGAATGGGTATTGGGCTGAAGAAGAAGTCTGATAGGAGAGGAGAGTGAACCATGGGAGAAAGGGAAGGATGAGGGGCACTAGAGGGAGGTGACAGGTAGGTGAGGAAAAGAGAAGGGATAAGACGGGAACTGGAATGGAAAAAGAGAGGAGGGAAGAAATATACCCAATGACAGGCTCCACAGCTGTCTGTAGCAATGAATTCCACAGATTCACTCCCCTCGGTCTAAACAAATTCTTCCATGTCTCCGTTCTAAATGGACGGCCTTCTATTCTGAGGCTGTGCCCTCTGGTCCTAGACTCCCCCGCTATTGGAAACATCATCTCTGCATCCACTCTATCTCGACTTTTCAATATTCGAAAGATTTCACTGAGAATTCCTCTCATTCTTATAAATTCCAGTGAGCTCAGGCCCAGACCATCAAATGCTCCTTATAAGTTAACCCCTTCATTCCTGGGATCATTCTTGTGAACTTTTTCTGGACTCTCTGTAATACCAGCACATCCTTTCTTAGGTAAGAACCCCAAAGCTGCTCACAATACTAGTGTGGTCTGAACAATGCCTTATAAAGCTTCAGCAATACAACCAACTCTCAATGCACTAGGCACACCTCCACATCATAATCAATGGCGTCAGTTTTGTCACTCTCCCAAGCCCGATTTAAAGCCATTATCACGGCAGCCAAGGATGTGCGAGGTTCCCTTCCAACAAGCATCCAGGAATGAACATGCAGACAGCCCACAGCCATCTGGTTGGACGGTGGCCATTTCCACCGCCTGACTAGCAGCTACATTTGCAACGCTGAAATCATAGACGTCCAAATTCAATTCAATTAACTCTGTTGTCAGTTTTCTTAAGGGAGCATACACTGAAAGCAAATGAAAAAAGGGGATCCATTATGAACTATACAACTGTTAAAGGATTAAAGCAAGAATATGTACCTCGGCATACTTTCCAGCAAGAATTATTCTCCTGAATCTAGCTTACATGGCAAATAAAAAATGGTTTTGCATTAATCCCCTGCATGTATAAGTTATGTTCCAAAATTTCAAAGTTTTAATTATAGCACCCACTCTTTACTTACAGCAAAAAATATGAATGAAACCATACATTTACAACACTGTCTATCTTTTGCAACGCAAAGTATATTATCTGTAGCCTGCATGCACAAAATGCTGGAGGAACTCAGCAGGTCAGGCAGCATCAATGGAAATGAATAAACAGTTGACGTTTTGGGCTGAGACCTTTCTTTAGGACTGGAAAGGAAGTGGGAAGACGCCAGAAAACAAAGATGGGGAGGTGATAGGTGAGGGCAGGTGGGTGGGAAAGGTCGAGGGCCAGAGAGGAAGGAATATGATAGGAACGGAGAGTGGACCACAGGAGAAAGGGGGGGGGGAGGAATGGCACAAGGGGGAATGGTAGGCAGGTGAGAAGCAGCAAGAGGCCAGAGTGGGGAATAGAATAGGGTAAGGGGAATGGGGAAGTGTTTTTACTGGAAGAAGAAATCAATATTCATGCCATCAGGTTGGAGGCTACCCAGATGGAATATAAGGTGTTGCTCTTCCACCCTGAGGTTAGTCTCATCATGGCACAGTAGGAGGCCTTGGATTGACATGAAAAGAGTGGGAATGGGAATTAAAATGGTGGGCCATCGGGAATCTGTAGCCTACTTTCTGCAACTGGGGTATTAGATTCACAAAATCTGACGAGAATTGGGCATGCACAGCAGTGAAGTGTTCTAGATGTACCCTTGTTATATTATACTCATTTAATTTCAACCGGATAAACTCCCTACTTGTAATTCCATTAAAAATAATCTGTGCACTTCTTGTGATGTCACTCATGGATGGCCACTTGAAGGGCCTGTTTTTCTAGGGCTTGTGACATTTAAAAATGCAACAGGCCAAGCTGGGCCCAAAAGCAAATTTCCTGACCTGTGGGCCTGCTGTGTGAGGGTGATGACATGTTAATTAGTTCCTCTAAATAGATAAAACTCAGATCAAGGTAACAGGGTAGGATTTTTCTCTGAACAGTATCACGAGACAAGGGAAGAGGTTGCTACACAGTTGCATTTTATTTATTTACTGAGATACAGCGTGGAACAGGCCCTTACAGGCCTTTGAGCCATGCCACCCAACAATCCATCAGTTTAATCCGAGCCTAATCACGGACAATTTACAATAAGCAATTAACCAACTGGTACAGTATGCTTTTGACTATGTGAGGAAACCAGAACACCCGGAGGAAAACCACACTGTCATGGGCAAAACATACCAATTTCTTACAGGCAGTAGCAGGAATTGAACCATGCTTTGCCTCATGCTGCATTTAATGAGGAATTCCTACTCAATATATCCATTGTCATTCAAATGTTTTACCAAGGGTTTGGGGCAGCAGGAATAACAACGGTCCACATTTCTGTCCTGGTCATCTCTATGGAGTTTGCGCAATCTTCCTGCGAACATGGTCCTCCAGTTTTCCCGAGACCCAAAACAAAATGTGTAGACTCTCTGATTATTTGATACTGTAAATTGACCCAAATGTGTAGATAAGTAGTAGAATTTGGTGGTAGAGAAATGAGGAAGCTTATGGAATGTGGAGAGACTATAATAGATTAGTGTAAATGGGTGCTTGATGGCTGGCATGGACAATGGGCTGATGGGCTTGTTTCCATACTGCAGCCCTTAGTGATTCTATGAAGTACACTTTTCCAGTGGATTTGGCCATGTGCATCTCAGGAAGAACCCTCCCCACCATTGAACACATCTACAAGAAGCACTGCCACAGAAAGGAGCATTCTTCATCAGGGAACCCCCCACCATCCATACCATGCTCCCTCTTATTGCTGCCATTGAGAAGAGGTTCAGGAGGCTTAGGTCCCACACTACCAGATTCAGAAACAGTTCATACCCTTCAACCATCAGGCTCCTGAACCGGCACGCATAACCTCACTCACCCCAACACTGAACTAATTCCACAACTTACGGACTCACTATCACGGACTCTACAACTCATGTTCTCAATATTATTTATCCAGTTATTTATTCATTATTATTTGTTTTTATTGTATGTGTGGAGTTTGTCTTGTACATGGGTAGTTTATCCGTCTTTGTGCGCAGTTTTTCATTGATTCTATTGTGTTCCGTTGTATCTCTTGTGAATGCTCACAAGAAGATCAATCTCAGGGTAGCATGTGGTGACATATATAGGTATTTAGAGAATAAATTTACTTTAAATTTTAACTCTGAACTTCCATGTGTACCCATTCAGACCTTGTGTGGGGAGACAATGAATTTCCCAGCTGCGCTCCCTCAGTACAACCTGAACAAAGGCTGGAATTAGCCCTTGATTAAAGTTCAAAGCAAAATCCTTTTTTCATGATTTATTCTCTTTCAATTCTCAGAGACTCTATATGTCATGATACTTTTTAACGGGAGTAAATAATTTACATTCAAATAAGCTCCCCTGACTTGGGAAAATGCCTTGAGTTTCTTCACAGAGGCAACACTGAATTATGTGAGAAGAGTTTAAGGAAGATAACCAAGAGAATGGTTAAAAAGATTTAGAGGAGAGATCAGAAGTTCAGAGGGGTTTAGGAACTGAATTCCAAAGCCAAATGACTTTATACTGGAAGCCTGTCTACTCAAATTGGAGCAATTAAGTTTGACGACAAATTGAGTAGCTTCAAGTTCCTGGGTGTCAACATCTCTGAAGATCTAACCTCATCCCAAAATATGGCTGCAATTATGAAGAAAGGATGCCAGCACCTAAATTTCATTAAGAGTTTGAGGAGATCTGATAGGTTAGCAAATATTCTTGCAGATTTCTACCGATGTACAGGATCAGGAAAGCTGGTTGTAAACTCAAGCAGCTCCATTGAGGGCACTAACCTTTCCACCACTAAGGACACCTTCAAAAGGCAATGACTCAAGAAGGTGGCATGATTCATTAAGGATTCTCACTATCCAGGGAATTTCCTCTTCTCATTATCACCATCAGCAGCCTGATGACAGACATTTAACATTTTAGGGACAGCTTCTTCCCCTCCACCATCATACCTGTGAATGGACCATTAACCCATTGACACTACCTCACTTTATGCACTACTTATGATTTTAATATTTCTTGTTGTATCTTATAGTATTGCACTGTACTGCTGCTGCAAAACGAGTTTCATGACATAAGTCAGTGATAATAAACTTGATTCTGATGGGTCAGAATTGAAGGAATTGAGGTAACTAAGAGAATTATACATCTAAAGCAGAATACAAACTAAAAATTTAAATTAAAGAAACAGTCATAAATGAGTGTGCCCCACAAAATCATTCAGAGTCATCCCTAACCAGAAGTCTTGGATGAACCACGAGATTCATGATCTACTGAGGGCAGGTCGGTGCCATTCAAGTCTGCTGACCAAGTAAAATACAAAAGGTCCAAGTACTATCTCCAGAAGCCATCTCACATGCAAAGTGGCAATTCTGGATCAAACTCGAATCAATGAAGGACGTTCAGCAGTTGTAGCAGGGTTTGAAAGCTATCACCTCCTACAAAGTGAAACCAGGTGACATAGGTGATGACAAAGTTTCACTCCCAGATGAGCTCAATGTCTTTTATGCTCTCTTTGACCATCAAAACATGAA
This sequence comes from Hypanus sabinus, assembly GCF_030144855.1. Taxonomy (NCBI): domain Eukaryota; kingdom Metazoa; phylum Chordata; class Chondrichthyes; order Myliobatiformes; family Dasyatidae; genus Hypanus; species Hypanus sabinus. The sequence continues at coordinate 11,751,151 of NC_082721.1, forward strand.
GGCACTTCACGAATTCTCACAGCCACCGATGACCCTTTGATTTCTGACTCCGATGCCAATATGAGAGTGTCCTTCAGGATGATGAACCCACGGAACGCATCTAGTCCAGACAGGGTACCTAACTGAGTATGAAAGACCTGTGCTGATCGATTGGCTGGACAGCTCACTGATGTATTTAACCTCCTGATTGGGCAGTCTGCGGTACCCACTTGCTTCAATTATACCGGAGCCTAAAAAGAACATGGTAACCTGTCTCGATGACTATCGTCCAGTAGCACTTACATCCATCGTGATGAAGCGCTTTGAGAGGTTGGTGATGAAGTAGATCCACACTTGCTTGAGAAGCGATTTAGATCCACTCCAATTTGTCTACCATCACAACAGGTCAACTGCAGGTGCCATTTCATTGGCTTTTCACTCAACATCTGGACAGAGAAGATGCGTGCATCAGGATGCCCTTCATTGACTGCTGCTCAGCATTCAATGCTATCATCCCCTCAGCTTCGAGACCAAGGCCTCAATAACTCCTCGTGCAACTGGATCCTCAATTTCCTCACTTGCAGACTCCAGTCATTTCGGATTGGCAATAACATCTCTCACAAAATCTCCATCAGTGCAGATGCACCACAAGGCTGCATGCTTAGCCCCCTGCTCTATTTGCTTTTTACTGTGAAGTGAGCACAGCTCCAATGCCATATTTAAGTTTTCTGATGACACCACTATCATTGGCCAAATCAAAGGTGATGATGAATTAGCATATGAGAGAGAGATTGAAGATCTGGCTGAGTGGTGCTACAACATCAATCTCTCACTCAATGTCAGCAAGACCAAGGAGCGGATTATCGATTTCAGGAGGAGGAAACCAGAATAAGCCCGTCTTCATCAGGGGATCAAATGTGGAGAGGATTAGCAGCTTGAAATTCCTTGCTGTTGAAATTTCGGAGAACCTGTCCTGTGCCCAGCAGGTAAGTGCAATTACGAAGAAAGCATGGCGGCACCTCTACCCCCTGAGAAGATTGCAAAGATTCAGCATGTTATCTAAAACTTTGACAAATTTCTATAGCTGCATGGTGGAGAGTATATTGACTGGTTGCATTATGACATGGTACGGAAACACCAAAGCCCTTGAATGGAAAAGCGACAAAAAGTAGTGGACATGGCCCAACCATGATGGGTAAAGCCATCCTTCCTCTACTGAGCATATCCACATGGAGTGCTGTCACAGGAAAACAGAATCCACCATCAAGAAGCCCCACCATTCTCTCTTCTCCCAGCAGGAGTCTAAGGATCCACACCACCAGGTTCAAGAACAGTTATTACCCCTCAACCATCAGGATTTTGAACCAGAGGGGATGAAGTCACTCAACTTGCCTCATCTCTGCAATGTTCCCACAACTATGGATTCACTTTCAAGGACTCTTCATCTCATGTTTTCAATATTTTTTGCTTTCTTGCTTGCTTGCTTGTTTGTTTGTTGTTGTTTATCTATGTATGTATGTACTATTTGGACAGTTTGTTGAGATTTTGCAGTTGGCTTTTTTATCCTATTGGGTGCGGTCTATCATTGATCTTGATTCTTTCTTGTATTTTACTGTGATTTCCCACAAGAAAATGGATCTCAGGGTTATTTACGGTGACATGTGCGTACTTTGATAATACGTTTACTTTTAAATTTAATTACAAAGACAGAGAGGCTTAAAACCATAGAGGATTTGAAAAGAAGGTTGAGAATTTTTAAATGAATATGGCGAAATGCAACCCTGCTCAGATTATAGATTCATGTTATGCTCAAGCCTCTTGAAGAAAATGTAACATTTGCCCTACTAGTAGGAAAACTTGAAGTGGAGAAGGAGCATTGAAGATGGTACTTAGAACCTCAATTACATGCCTCAGAAGTCCAGAGAGTGACCCATCTCCTAAACTACTCACCTTTTGCCCTATATGTGGGAGAAGCTGTAGATCCACATTAGCCTCGAAAATCTTCTGAGATCCCACAAAACTGCAGTGGAATCTCAAAGCATGGGCTAAGCCATAATAGATGGAATTGTAGGCAGATATTTGACGCCTCTTCCAAAATTCAGTGTCATTGGTTTTAATTGAACCTAAATCTTGAATTGGTATCGAACGCGTAGCTATTTGCATCTAACCAATTCCAAATCCAGGGATTACTTTCCAGATATGGTCCAGAGAATTTGCAGTTGGATTATTATCAGACTAGCTGCACGGCAATATGCGGACAAAATATTTTCACCTCACAATCTATTCATGGAAGAGATTTGCACAGAGACATTCTGTACATGATTACAGTACATGATTAAAATATCATGTCACAATCAAAATAACTCTTACCCTCTGAATAATCTTCTACCTGCTTTGAGCTTTGTTAAGCATGAGAAGCATCTATGTTATACCAAGTATTGATAAACCTATGAAATTATCCTTTGGCAAGGGATGTGGAATCTTGATCTTATTGAAATGATTGAAAATAGCTTTACACTAAATTGCAATATTAAAGAGTGGCCTTTAAGTAGTAATATCTACTATTTTCTTTAATTTATTCTGCTTTTACTAATAATTAGGTAAAGCCTCTGCAGCAGAATTGGTGCAGAAAGGGAAGCCTGTCAAGGAAGCTTTCATATCTTTAACAAAAACTTATCAAATGTAACTTTTGGTCAAAAAAGAAGGAATATTTGACAGAATTTGTCACCAGAATTTAACATTTTTCACCAGATTTTTTTTTCTGCACTTCCACTGGGCATTGCTCAATGCTAGGAATTGAACCAAAAGGATGTCAGTGCTGCTTTTTATTATTTTATGTGCATATAGTCATTCAGAAATATTTGATGGCCCCTTTTCACACACTGTAGGGGAAAGGTAACTAATTCCATTAAAAGTCAAAACCTATTATGGGTAAATTTGAATTTATGCAAAAAGGGAGTTAATAAAAATTATTAACTTTCTAGTTCACTATCATTTTATGCACAAAGTCAAAATGACCCTCATTATAATACAATCACTGCAAATAAATACTAATTCACATAGTAAATTAAACGTAGTTGCTGCTTATACATTGGTATCTAGAAATACATTGTGTACATAAAAATCACACTTGTCTATTGAGTTAATTATGCACACATACATATACATACACTGTCTGCACATATTCATTTATCCACCATATATAAATGCACTTGCGCACATGTACTAATAGAGATATTTAAATATACAGGCATATGCACATACATGTAGACACATGGACGTGTGTGCACATACATAGAGATACATACACACACAGACAGATAGCCAAACACACACACAGATACACACAGAGACAGATAGATAGATAGAGAGAGAGAGAGAGACATATACACACACATGCAGACACAGAGTTGCGCGCACACACACACACACACACACACACACAGGGTGTTTCTTTTGTACATCATATTTGTTAGTTATTAAGCTCTCACAATAAGTAATCTTAATTTAAGTGAAAAGGACAAAAAGTAGAAGTTCTGATTATTTAAATCAAAACTGTTTGAACAGTACCTGGCAACTGACGAAGGTGGACTGGAGGGGGTCTGTGCGAATGAAGTTGGAGGAGGACAAAAGGTGACATCATCTGTGTGCGCAATGTACTGTATAATGTCAGTCTGATGAGGGTCCTGGTCTTCGTCCTCCATACTTTCACCGGCAGCACGCTGTCGATGGAACTGGTGTCTCTTTGGAGACCCTAACAAACAAATTCTTCGATTAGCAAATCAAAAAGGAACAGATGGATAAGTAAAAGATCTTTGGGTGTAATTGTGTAACTTATTCATGGACATAAGTACGATTTTCTGCATCCAAAGGAGACATAAAATAAAAACGATCTAGAGCTTTCCTGGCATATATGATGAATAAACTCTTCTCGGGCTTCCAGCCAGGTACAGGTATCCATTATAACTGACATTTTGATGCCATCTTCATTAAGGAGGATGTCTGGGCGTGTCTAGGCCGGTGGTATTTATACCCCCAAAGTCCGTCCTTCCTGATTGGTTAGTCCTCATCCAATCAGGTTTCAACTCTCCCATCTTATTTACAATTGAATTCTAGTTGTTACTTACAGCCAGACCTTTGTCTTTGTTAAAATTCTTTTTCTCTAGTTTTATGATAAAAATGGCAGAATCTGTCATTGAAACGTCGGTTATAATCAATACCTGTACCCAGCTGGAAGCCCAAGAAGAATTTATTTGACACTTAAAGTAGTTTGGGGAAGAATTTATATCTTTGGTCATGTTCCACTCGCTTTCTGTATATATGGATCTAAAAGAAAGTAAATGAACAGAGATTATTGGTTAATGACACTCCCTATCTGTTCAGCAACAGCAATCATTCTCCACTTTATTTTAAACATGTTGCTTTCAGCTAAAGAGCACAAATAGATTATGCCCTCATATAAATTGCTTTCTTAATATGTATGTACCCATTTCGTTTATATTCTAAAATATTTAACTCTCCGTCTTTGGGGCGGCACGATAGCATAGTGGGTAGCACTACAATTAACAGTACAGGCAACCTAGGTTCAATTACCGCCACTGCCTGTATATTTTGTTTGTATATTCCCCCTGTGACTGCGCAAGTTCCCTCCAAATTCTCTGGCATCCTCCCACAGTCCAAAGATGTATCAGTTGGTAGGTTAATTGGTCATTGCAAATTCTTCCATGTTTGGGCCAGGGCTCAATCGGGGGCTGCCGGGTGGCATGGCTTGTAGACCTGGAAGTGCTTGTTCCAAGCTGTATCTCAGTAAATAAATAAATACACTTGCAGCAGTGTTGATGATATTGGGATATTTTTAGCAGTGAAGTTCTAAAGCCATTGTAAGGTGACACTTCTCGGCATAATTGAGAGAGAATTTTCAAATGTACTCAGATAGAGTCACAAAGCAATACAGGAAGGATATAGACCCTTTGGACCAAGTCCATGCCGAATATGGTGCTCACCTAGCTAGTCCCAATTTCCTACGTTTAGTCAATATCCCTCCAAGCCCCACTCCTCAATGCACCTATTAGTACTCTCAGTAACCCCTTTATTAGGTACACCTGCTTGTTAATGTAAATATGTAATCAGCCAATCATATGGCAGCAAATCATTGCAAAGAAGCATGCAGACATAGCCAAGAGGTTCAGTTCTTCAGACCAAACATCAGAATGTGATCTAATTGACTTTGACCATCATTTGTCGGGCGTCCCATCGGTGTAGTGTTTGCGCTGCTTTGGCAAGTCGACTTTGAGTTCATTTGCGTGTTGTCCGTTTTTTTCTAGTGGCTGTAGTAAAGTCTGGGAAGAGCAAGGTGGGGTTGTCGATCAGATCTCTGCCGGGGGGCTGTGTTGGTATGCCAGTATTGGGGTCATTCAGTGCGTTTGTCATAGGAGTCGAGGCTTTCCAAGTCGTAGAAAGGGTTTTGGAATTTGAGTTGGGAAGCTGGGGAAGCATTTTGGACGAACTGGAATGTGGTTGGGCATATTTTGGATACGCTTGTAGAATTTTGCTGAAGCTGCTTTTCTGCGGATCTCTGGAGGTGCTCTTCTGTTGACTACTGGGAGCACAGGTTCACCACAAGGCTGTGTGCCTGGCTCTCCTCACTTTCCACTCATGACTGTGTGGATAAGCTGAGCTCCAATTCCATATTTAAATTTGCAGATGACACGACTGTTGTAGGCCAAATCAAAGGTGGTGATGCATCAATATACAAGGATACACTCAGTGGTCACTTTATTAGATATCTTCTGCCTTCAGTGGAAAGATCGTTTGATGATCACAACCTCAAACTCCTGCCTGATCAGAGAGAAGGGACTTTTGGACTCTGTATGACTCAGAGTCAGCAGGAACCTATGCTGGCACCTCAAGCCACCAATGTTATTTATGCAAAGTCCTGCAGATTGACTGGCAGGATAGCCAAATCAATGCCAACACTATCTCCCAGGTCAGTATCTTCAGCATGTGGCCAAAATTTATTTATCTATTTTGAGATACAGCACAGGACACATCCTTCCAGCCCAACGAACCAGCAGCCCAGCAACCCACCTATTTAACCCTAGCCTACTCTCAGGACAATTTAAAACGACCAGTTAGCCTATTATCCAAATATGTCTTTGGACTGTGGGAGTAAAGTGGAGTACCAGGAAGAAAACCATATGGTTACAGGGAGAACTTACCAACTCCTTACAGGGAATGCTGGTATTGAACTCTGATGCTCTAAGCTGTAATGGCGTTGCACTAACCAGTGTGTTACCGTGGTGACATTGTTACCTCTAATGAACAGGCTGTGTTGTTTCTATGTATGATACCAACCCCTGAAACAATTGCACTCTTCTGAGTCATCACAGGTGGACAGAAAAGCAACTATTTAACAATATTCATGGGAATTCTCAAAGCCTTTTTGAAATGTTGTAATGAATCTCTTGTGAGAATCCCCAACCCTCAACCCCAGGCTCACGGTATAAAAGCAATAATTCCATAAGGTATAGGAGCAGAATTGGGCATTTTGGCTCCTCGAGTCCACCCTGCCATTTAATTATAGCTGATATTGTTTCCAACCCCAGTATCCCACCTTCTACCTGTAACCCTTAACCAACCAATAACTTACCAACTGCTGTCTTAAATATACCCAATGACTTGGCCTCCACAACCCTCTGTGGCAACAAATTCACAGATTCATGACCCTCTGGCTTTAGAAATTCCTCCTCATCTCAGCTTTAAAGGAACATCAGTTATTCTGAGGCTGTGCTTAATATGAAGCTTGATCTTCAACAGGCTTATAGTAATGTGGGATTTTACCTTTCCCAATATCTACTGGGATTGCCGTAGTGTATGGGACTTGGTTGGATCAAAAACTGTTAAGTATGTCCAAGATAGTTTTTCAGGACAATACGCACTGTAGATAGTCCTACCAGAGATAGGCTGTACTTGACCTTATCTGGGAATATGAAACTGGGTAGATGGTGAAAGTCTTGACTGATGTCCTGATGAAGGGTTTTGGCCCGAAATGTTGACCTGTTTACTCTTTTCCATAGATGCTGCCTGGCCTGGTGAGTTCTTCCAGGATTTTGAGTGTGTTACTGTTGCAATGAGCAACTGAAGCAAACCCAAGTGCAGGACACAGGCATGAAGATTGAGCTTGGATGCTAACACAAGCGTAAACACCAAACAGCAAACTGGAGGGATCTTGACACGGAGCGACAGAGCCTCATAGGTAAACCTTGAAACTGGAACTAAACTTAGAACAAATGGTTCTAAGCAGTCGGGAAACATAGTTACCACACAGGAATAAGACCAACGAACTGGCAACTAGTGGTTGTGATGTCAGGGTTCTTATACTGAGTTCTTGATGGAAACCAGGTGTGCCATCATCAAAGAGAATAGGAAGCAATTGGGAAATTAATGATTGGGACCATGGCATAATCAAAGAAAATTAGGAGCAAAGATAGAGAATAAACGATCGGGACCATGACAATTACAAAGGTGAGAAGGAAGCCAGAGGATAGTGATTCGCCACAAGCAGGAGTTCATGGTGGCCAAACATTTTAATCCTCATTCCCTTTTCGACGTGTTAGTCCATGACCTCCTCTTGTGTCAAGATGAGACCACCCTCAGGGTGGAGGAATAACATGTTATATTCCATTTGGGTAACCTCCAACCTGATGGCATGAATGTTGATTTTTCTTTCCGGTGAACAAATTCCCCCGTTCCCTTTCCACTCTTCCCCACCCTGATCCTTCACTTATTCGCACCTGCCTATTACATTCCCCCATGTCTCCTTCTCCTTTCCATTCTCCTACTGTCCACTCTCCTATCAGATTCTTTCTTCTCCAGGCCTTTACCTTTACCATTCACCTGGCTTCACCTATCACCTTCCAGCTAGCCTCTTTCCCCTCCCCCAACTTTTTACTTATGCATCTTTCCCCTTCCTTCTCAGTCCTGAAGAAGGGTCTCAGGCTGAAACGGTGACTGTTTACTCTTTTCCATAGATACTGTCTGACCTGCTGAATTCCTCCAGCATTTTGTGCGTGTTGTTATATTGGGTAGTGAATCTGTGGAGCTCATTTCCACAGACTGCTGCGAAGGCTAAGTCATTGGGGTATATTTAAAGTGGAGATTGATAGGTTCTTGATCAGTAAGGGTGTCAAAGGTTTCAGGGAGAAGGCAGCAGAATAGGGTTGTGAGGGATAACAGATCAGCCATGAAGGAATGGTGGAGCAGACTCAATGGGCCAAATGGCCTAATGAAACACCTATGTCTGATAGCCTTACAGTTTAAGAGACAAATGGCTCTGGGTAAAACAATATCTGACAAGTGGAAGTCTTTTAAAAGAGAATTAGCAAGAGTTCAGGGGAAACACATTTGTGAAAAGAGCAAGATTAAAATCTTGGATAATAAAGGTAGATGTAGTTTTGATCAGGATGATAATGGAACATCTGACAGGTAGAGGTAATAAAGTGAGTCCTTTAAGGAATATAGAAGCTGTAATGAGAGTAGCTGAGAAGGAAATTAGAAGGGGGAAAAGAGGTCATGAAATAACCTTGGCAGATAAGAATAAGGAGAATCCTGATTCATTCTGTAAGTACACTGGGAACAAGAAATTAGCTGGGGAAAGACTAGGTCACATTGAGATCGAGTCTTGAGACATTGAGACAGGGAGGTAATCTCAAGTCAAGTCACTTTTTATTGTCATTTCGACCATAACTGCTGGTACAGTACACAGTAAAAATGAGACAACTTTTTTCAGGACCATGGTGCTACATGAACAATACAAAAACTACACTGAACTATGTAAACCAACACAAAAACTACACTAGACTACAGACCTACCCAGGACTGTATAAAGTACACAGAACAGTGCAGGCATTACAATAAATAATAAACAAGGCAATAGGCACAGCAGAGGTCGGTAGGTTGGTAGTCCGATGGCTTGGGGGAAAATCTGTTACATAAATAATCAGCTGAATGGCAGTGCCTGGGATTCCATCCGTTTCTGTACTCCTGCCAATTATTTCATTGCCATGGATGTAGTCCAATTTAATGTCCATTTGAGAGCAGAATGGACGGGAGAGCCGGCCGGCTAGGGCTTGTTTTTTTCCTGGCACGGACTCCTGCCCGCTCGCCTCATTTCCGCTTCCTCGCACACCACTTACAACGTCCCCAACTCCGGCCACCAGCATCCGACTCCGAGGACTGCAGGCCTGATTCCCTCAGCAAGCCGAGGTTGTGCAATCTAACCAGCAGATTTTCATGAAGGTTTGTTTTTGGGCGATCTCTGTATTGTAGCAGTATCTGGCGATGGTAGACGGTAGTCATGGTGCATGGTGTCAGGGGATAAGGCCCTAAACGAATTGTTCTTTCATTATGTGCAGTGTCATATGACATAGGTGATCATGATCTTGGCAATTTTTTTCTAAAAAAAAAGTGGTTTGCCATTGCGTTCTTCTGGGCAGAGTCTTTACAAGATGAGTGACCAGCTACACATATGACCATCCACTACCTGCTTCACATGACTCTGATCAGGTGGTGTGGGGTCGGCTAAGTAGGTGCTACACCTTGTCCAAGGGTGACCTGCAGGCGACCAGAGGGGAAGAGCGCTTTGCACCTCCTTTGGTAGAGATATATCTCTACCCCACAATCTAAATGAATACACCTCATTAAATACAGGTGAAAAGAAGGAATTGGTGGATTACGAGTTCAGAAAGGGATATATTGATTGCCTGGACCACATGCATATTGAGATAGTGAATGTGTTAGATATATTGGAACACATAATGGTGGATAAATTCCCGAGGCTGGATGAGATCCATCCCAGTATGCTATGTAAAACAAGGGGCTGCATCTTTTTCTGTAGTTGTGTAGTGGAGAGTGTATTGACTGGCTGCATCATAGCCTGGTATGGAAACACTAATGCCCTTGAATGGAAAATCCTACAAAAGGTAGTGGATTCGGGCCAGTTCATCATGGGTAAAGCCCTCCCAATGATTAGGCACATCTATATGAAACACTGTCATAAGAAAGCAGCATCCATCCTCAGAGATCCTCACCATCCAGACCATGCTCTTTCCTCACTGCTATCATCAGGTAGAAGGTAAAAGAGCCTCAGGACTCAGACCACCAGGCTCAAGAACAGTTACTACTCCTCAACCATCAGGCTCTTGAACAAAATGGGATAACCACTCTGGCTTGCCCATCCATTGAGATGTTCCCACACACCAATGATCTCAATTTAGGGACTCTTTATCTCATTATCTTATGTTCTCTTTATGTATTCTATGTATTTATATATGCATTTTCACAGTTTGTTGTCTTCTGCACCCTGGTTGATCTTTCATTGATCCTATATAATTACTATTCTACAGAATTGCTGAGTATGCCTACAGTAAAATGAATCTCAGGGTTGTATATGGTGACATATACATTCTTGGATCATAAAATTTACTTTGAACTTTGAAACACTACGTTCATGTCTGTCCACACACATCTCTTTGGGTATATCTCTGAACACCTCTTAATATCAAAACCTACAGTACAAAAGTCTTGGGCACATGTGGTATATAGCCAGGGTGCCTAAGACTTTTGCAGAGTACTGTATGTCAAGAATTTTGTTGTTTTGCAGTAGCAGTACATTGCAATACCTAGTAATAAAAACTATAAACTACAATAAGAAGAGATATAATAAAAGAAAATTAAATTCAATAAGTAGTGCAAAAATAGAGGAAAAATACTGAGATAGTGTTAATATAATTACAATACTGTTCCAAAGTCTCGAGGACCCTAGCTATATATATGTGCCTAAGACTTTTGCACAGTATTGTATGTCCTCCTCTCCCCCCTAAGCTTCCTACAACTTATTTAAAATCCATGACCTCTTATTTTTGTTAACACTCTGCTAACATGTCCTTCCTATTTATGCTTCCTTTAGTTTTATACACCTCAATTGAGTCTTCATTGAGGGCGGTAAGAGTAGTACATGCGGTCATAGGTTAAGGGTGAACGGTGAAACATTTAAGCCGAGGATTAGGGGGAGCCTCTTGACTCAGGGGGTAGTGACTTTGTGTGGGGTTCAATTTCAAAGTTTGAGAGAAATTTGGATAAATACATGGGCGGAAGGAGTATGGAGGGCTATCGTCCCTATGCAGTTTCCATGGGGCTAGGCTGCATGATAATTTGGCATGGACTGGATGGGCCACAGGGCCTGTTCCTGTGCTGTCGTGTTCCATGACTCTATGGCTATAGTCCAGGTGAAGGGTTAATAGGACTAGGCAGAATATAGTTCAACATGAACTAGATGGGCCATAGTACTCTCTGACTATGACTCCTCTCAGCTTCACCAGTTCTAAAGGAAACAGTCCCAGCCAATCTAATCTTTCCAACAGGCTGTGTCACTGCATGGTACAGAAACTGCACTGGAGTGGACCAAAAAAGATAATCAAAATTGCCCAACACATCACTGGCACCAGTCTACCCACCATCTAGGACATATATACAGAAAGGTGCTGGAAAAAGGCCAGTAACATCACAAAGGATCCCACCCACCCTGGACTGTTAGTCCCACTCCCAGAAGGGAGAAGGCTATGTAACATCCACCCAGGACCACCAGATTCAAGAACAGTTACACCTTCACTGACTAACCCACAATCTTCCATATTTATATTTATTACACTTTTTAATTATTGTGTTCTTTATCTTATTTTTTTGTGCTGCATCAGTTCTGGAGTAATTTTGTTCTCCTCTACACTTGTGTAGTGGAAATGAATTTAAACAATCTTATAGCTTAAAGTGTGCATGTGCTGGCAACAGTAAGTCTCCACTGTACCTTTCCAAATCTAGAGAGGTGCAAAGGAAACCCACAGATTACGTCTGCCAATATCACATTTAAATATATTTCCTGTGGAAAATCTGGAATGAGAGCTTACTGAATCCTGCTCAACTCTATTGAGGTTGCAGGTTTGGATGGAAGGACTATTAACAGCTTCTCCTCCCTTCCCTCCCTAACACGAGTTATTAACCACCTGGAATAATAATAATGCATACACTTAATCTACAATAATAGGAATGTTCTCTTTTTAAAGGTTATTTTAAAATGGCCATTTTCAGCCTTGCCAAGCACGACATGTAATCCAATCACTTGCGTTAATTCTTCCCAAGATGGATTTTCATTATTTAATCTCTCATTTCATTGTTCCCCCTTTTCAAATCTGTGCAGGGTGTTACAGTGGCATAGTGGTTAGTGCAATCAGTTTACCTTTCTAGCTGTAATATCAGGGATTGATTCCTGCCACTGTCTGTAAGGAGTTTGTATGTTCTCCCTCTGACTACATGGGTTTCCTCCAGCTGCTCTGGTTTCATCTTCTATGGTTATGGTTAGTTAGTGTGGGCATGCTATGTTGATGGTGGAAACATGGTGACATTTGCATAATCCTCGCTGATGTGATTTGACACAAATGACACATTTCACTGTATGCTTCGATGGACGTGTGACAAATAAAGCTAATTTTCAATCTAATCTTTAATACAAGAATAAATTCTTTCTTAAAATCTGTTACAATTCTGCTGCTAGATTGTGCATTGAAACCCATTGATTCCATTGGTTCATTGTAACGTTATTGGAGTTAGTGACGAGATAGCTGCCATCGTTCCAGCTGAGAAGAGCGCATTTGGTAGGTGGACACTGGCAGACCATCTCTGAACAGACCCTTCATTTTTTGTTTGCACACTTTGCTGATCTTCGTGTTTCTAAACTAGCCAACTTTCCTTCGCATTATTCTACACAAGATCATTGTCATCTTCTGCATTGAAAATAGAAACGAAGAGGTCCGCAAAACCATTGTCACATTATGTTACTTTACCAGTTGTCCCATAGGCTTGTACGGAGTAGAGATCTGTAGACCTTTTCCTATTCATAAGGTGTTACACACTTAACTAACCATTCCCCCTTTCTAGTACAGTAGTCCCAGAGAAATTAGTAACAGACCCTGGTCAGAAAAATAAACAAATTCAATCCATCCCTTTCTGAAACAGCCTCGTTGATCTTGGAGTAGGTTAAAGTGTCAGCACATCACCTGTACTGTTCTATGTCCATTTATCTAGTGACCTACTGTGGTGCACTACATATACCTGTCTGGACACCCCCCCCCCCCCCCCCGCTGACTGCTCCTGTGGCTCCTCCCACAGACCCCGGTATAAAGGCGATTGGAGCCCAGACCCTTCCTCAGTCTCCAGGATGTCGTGTGATAGTCACTTGCTGCTTGTGCTTTCTTCCAGCCAATAAAAGCCTACCTTAACCCACGTCTCAGAGTTATTGATGATGCATCACCTACATTGTACAACTAGCAGATACTTGCCTCCTCTACATTGGGGTCCGCATCGTCAGGCACCTCTGCTCCATCTGCCAAAAAGCAGAACTTCCTAGTGGCCAAACATTTTAATTCCGAGTCCTGTTCCTGTTCCGACATGTCGGTCCATGGCCTCCTTGTGTGCCAAGGTGAGGCTTCCCTCAGGGTGGGGGAGCAACGCCTTATATTCCATATGGATAACCTCCAACCTGATGGCATGCATATCGATTTCTCCTTCCAGTAAAATAATTTTGCCCTTCCCCCCCACTTCTTCTATTCCCCACTCTGGTCTTTTGCCTCTTCTCACCTGCCTATCACATCTCGCAGTGCCCCTCCTTCTTCCATTTCGTCTATGGCTCACTCTCCTCTCCTATTAGATTCCTTCCTCTCCAACCCTCTGCTCTTCCCACTGTCCTGGCTTTACCTATCACCCTCTAACTATCCTCCTTCCCCTCCACCCCCAACTTTATATTCTGGCATCTACCCCCTTCCTTTCCAGCCCTGACGAAGGGTCTCAGTTCAAAACATCGACTATGTGCTCATTTCCATAGACGTGGCTTGACCTGCTGAGTTCCTCCTGCATTTTGTGTGTGTTGCTTTCAATTTCCAGCATCCGCAGGTTTTCTCATGTTTATGAGATGCTTGCTATTTTCTCAATCAATATTCACCAATATGCTACCCGTCATTAAATTAATGTATTTATTGGTTCCTTTTGAATATAGGTAAACCAGATCATCTAGCTTCATTTAAGGTAATAAACTCATGAGAAGCAAAGAAAAGCTGCACCAGGACAAATGAGGACAAACATAGGGCTGTGGGGAAAAAGTGAGGATTGCCAGGACTTTTCTATCAGGAATTGACACAGACTTAATGGGCTGAATGGCCACCACCTCTGTCATAAAAATTCAATCCTTCAACCCCTCAGCGTAATTAGAAAATTACTTGTGAAGACAAGTAATTTCATGAAATGCAACAAACTTGCCCAGTAATTGGAAACCAACTCCTAAGGGACTGATTTTGAGAATTCTGAGAGTATTTTGGGACTCCTAAGTCCTATTTCTCTGAACAGGGAGATCAATAACTGGGGCGTGGAGAATAATTGGTAAAATGAATGGATGGGGCATTGAGGAAATACTTTTCTGTCAAGGGGTTGTGAAGAATCTGAAACTCATGATCTTAACGTACTGGCATTAGAACCACTTGTTTGAGAGGTACAGGGGTTCCCAAGGCTATGAACAACCTGGCTTATGAAAATCTGGCTTTAGACTAATTCTCAAATATATTCTTTTAAAAACATTTTCAAGCTGGTAATGAGGTCCTCCATTGGTTGGGGTCAACCATGGACACTGTGTCCGAGCTGTCTATTTGATATGCCATCCAGGGCAGTATGATATGGAGAGCAAGCTGTTATACATGTAGCAGGCTCCACGCAGCTGATGAATCCAGTGGAACGGCAGAGACCAATACATGGGCCAGCATTGCAGGAGTTACCAGTTATCACTGAACTCAATGTAGGGTCTCCAGCTCCGGATTTTTTCTCAGAGTTTATCCTGAAGCCTTCCCCATGATTGGGTGTAGCTGCAAGGGAGTGGAGGCTTGAGATCAGAGTTTTTCTTCTCCTTGGTGAGCTGCCGACCATGGCTGATGAGCCCCATCTGCCAAAAGCACCAGTAAACTGCCTGTGCTCCTTCTCCCGTCAGTAGAAATGGTTCCGCCAAGCCTAGTAGCTAAGCCACACATGAAGGCCAGGAGTTGGACTTGATTGTCAGAGGCTATACGAGACACATGCCACTGGGAGGATTTTAATAGGAAGCGGGAGTTATCCTCGCTAACAAGCTGGTCATAATAGTAATAAAATTTTTCATGGTATTCCTTAATGACTGAATACTGGATGTGTAACATTAGTTTAATTATAGGCAGTAAGTGGGTGAATTTTGAATGCAATGATAGCAAACATCTGCAGAGTTATAAAATGTGGGCTACTAAGGAAAATTGACATACTGTAGAACATAGAACAGTACAGGCCATTTGGCCCACAATGTTGTGTCAATCTTTCAACCTACTCCAAGGTCAATTTGACTCTTTCCTCCCACATACCCTCTACTTTCCTTTCGTCCATGTGCCTATCTAAGAGTCTCTGAAATTTTTCTGGTGTATCTCCCTCCAGCAGTGCATTTCAAGCACTTATCACTCTGTGTTAAAAAAGAAACTATCTCTGACATAACTCCATACTTTCCTCCAATAACCAAAAAATGATGCCCTCTTGTAATTAGCCATTTCTGCACTGGGAAGGCACTGACTATCCACTCTGTCTATTCACGTCATCTTATACACCTCTGTAAGTCACCTCTTATCATCCTTCTCTCCAACAAGAAAAAACCTACAGCGCAATACAGGCCCTTTGGCCCGTGATGCTGTGCTGAACGTGTACCTACATGCTCAACCTTTCTTCACAAGATATGCTCTTTAATCTAGGCAGCATCCCGGTGAATCTCCTCTGTACCCTCTCTAAAGCTTCCACGTCCCTCCTATAAGGAGGTGACCAGAACTGAACACAATACTCTAAGTGTGGTCCCATTCCCATTCTGATATGTCAATCCGTGGCCTCTTCTACTGTCAAGTTGAAGCCACAGTCAGGTTGGAGGAATGCTTTATATTCTGTCTGGGTAGCCTCCAACCTGACGGCATGAATTTTGATTTCTCTAACTTCCATTAATGCCCCCCCTCCCCTTCTTACCCCATCCCATATTTATTTATCTATCTATCTATCTATTTATTTATTTGTTCATTCTTTCCCTTTTTCTCATTCTGTCCCTCTCACAATCACTCCTTGCCGGCTCTCCTTCTCCCTCTGGTGCTCCATCACTCTTTCTTTCTCCCTAGGCCTCCCATCCCACAATCCTTTCCCTTCTCCAGCTGTGTATCCCTTTTGCCAATCGCCTTTCCAGCTGTTAGCTTCATCCCTCCCCCTCCTGTCTTCTCCTATCAAGTAAATAATCCAACTGGCATTTAGATCTAGTATTAGTGTGATGGGATGAATGGCTTCTGCTGCTACGTTACATCATATGATTGCACTCCTTATCAAGTGAACAGAGGCCTCTGGTCCAAGTAAATAAAGGGAATCACCCAAATTCTGTTGACCACTGAGATTCTTATCATCTTACCTCTAGTGTCAAGGCTCAGTGCTCTCTGACTTGTTTCAAACTTCCATCTTTTGATCTTGAAGTAGGGGCTCGCTCCTTCTAAGCTGGCGTGCCTCCGCAGCTTGGTGAAGAACTGCAGCATGCCACCCTGGCTGGGAGCCGTCGCTGCCTCAGCGGCGCTGTTGCTGCCTCTGGCGCTCCCGGCGACTGGCTCGCTCTGCCAAGAGAGGGGAGCACAAATCCATCAACGGTATCCATGAGTTCTCACCGACAGCTTGACCTCTGCTGTGTTCAGGCTAAAGAGAGAGGCTCGCAACACAGAACAAGCAATTACAAGGCAACTAAGTTTAGAGTTGAGCCTGATGACATTTCAAACTCTTTCCTTCTATATATAGGTCCTGGTAAGGAGAACGACAGAGTATGCTGATTTTTGCTGACAGTCTTTTTTCCTACACAGTAAACTTTGGAGGAATTGGCTAAAAATACCAAGGAGTATTAAAAAAAACTTCAGGAACAGCAGTTATATGGAATGTAGCTGTGTGGAAATAAGCAAGGTAAACTCATGGGAAATGACACTGATGCATTGGGGTGCTGGAATGGATAGTACTCAAATGTGAGATTAAGTTCTGCCTCTTCATTGCAATGCAGACTATTAATAGCGACAGAAAATTAACCTGTTGGTCTGTCTCCAACGAGCCTTGCTCAAGGCCTATGCAATCGTTAGTTAGCACGTACAACCCACAGGTTGGCCAGCCTTCACCTGGAGGCACTTGGTGTTTGGAGCAGGTACCAGGAGTTGTGAATAAAGATGACTGGATCTGGGGAAATGGTGGAGGTGCAGTTCTAAGGTTTCAAACACTGCACTGGAGGAGATGGGGAGGGGGCAATGTCCTGTGCCCACTGGGTTAAGGAAACTCTGGATGCAAGTTCAAAATGAATTAGCTGCAGAAGTCAAAGCAGGGTATTGAGGCGTGAGGACTTACAGTAGCTGCAGCAGTGTAGGAAGTTCATTGACAAATGGTCAAGGTTACTGAAAACATCTACAAATTGTATTGCAGCAGTGAACTTCACTTGGCCCAGTGCTTGCTGTCTGCTACAGATTTCATACCCATTACCTTTGCGCCGCGTTCAGGTCCTTTCCCAGTTGTGAATGCTGGACTTATGCACAGCCCATGCACATGAACGAGCATTTGAGAGGCAGGCAGGATGGATTTGCCGGTTACTGTGGGGCTGCAGGCATCCCCTTGCCTTCTGGGAACACAGCTGCATTTCTGATTTGCGAACTGTGTGGGTCATGAGCGGTACACAGGAATGGAACCTCATCATAATGCTTAGCGTTTCATCAGACTCTCACTTGCATCGCACAGGCTGTAATACACTTGTCAGCCCGTCACTCAGTGCAGCCACAGAAGTCAAATAAATTGCACAAGTATCTCTGTCCCTCTTTCACGCAAGCTGTAACTCTCTCTCTTGCTCCCTCTCAGGTCACGGTGGTACACAACCGGAATGATGACAGATCATCAACATGAAACATTGACTCTGTTTCTCCCTCTACAGAGCCTCCCTGGCCAGAGTATTACATTACTTTTCTTTCAGATCTCCAGCATCTGCGGCGTTTTAATTTCCAACCTACCAGAAGGGCAGTGGTTGCCCAGACCCCCTACCAGAGGACAGTGCTAGCCATCACTGGGATGAGCATTGCTGAGCCAATGACCAATATGGGGAGGGGGGGATTGAGAAACCGTCAAAGATATCATTGTTCTCCTTCTCACATCCCACAAACTCCTCAAACGATGATCTAAGTTGAAGTGAACGCCCACCACGTACTTACCCTCCCTTTCAACACAAGTTTATTCATTTGGCTTTCAATGACCCCAGAGATCTACCCTGACCCAAGGAATAACAAGAATAGAGTGTTACCAGCCTGCTTGTAACTGCTTGCTCTCATACTGAGACCCCACACACTTAAGAAGACAGCTTAGAGGAGGAAATTACCTGGGATGAAACCCAGTTTCAGCCCAGAGTATGGAGCAACACAATGGCAGATTCCAGCTCACCAGATTACTGGTTCCCACACAGATTCATATGGAAGTGGATTCTGGAACAACACTGACAAGTTTGCACAATGGAAAGAGTTAGTGTTTTGGAAATTCAAAGAGCCCGTGTTGGCGATCAGGTAGTATGCAAGCACCATAACCATTGATTTTAACATGGAGACCCGCTTTACAAACAGGGAGTTGTGACTAACTCTGCATAGGGTCAACTCATTAGTAGGAAAATTCAGAAAGTTCAGACCACTGCCATTGAGGCTGAGGATCACCTTGCAGGCTGTCACAATACTCCCAGCAGCTTGTCCATCAGTAGATTACTGGGATCACTGAGATTTGCACAATTCGGCTTCTCTTGCACATTGGTTGTTTGTTAGTCTTTGTTTATGCATAGTTTTTCATAAATTCTATTGCATTTCTTTATTTTCATGTTAAGTGCCCGCAAGAAAATGAATCTCGAGTGAGTATACCGGTATGGTAACATACATGTAATTTGATAATAAATTTACTTTGACTTTGAGATGCTGATGGCACCCCTGCCAAGATCAAAGTTCAAAGTAAACTTATAATCCAAGTATGTATACGTCAACATATACTACTCTGAGATCTTACAGACACTATGATTTCATTCCCCTGTCTGTTTTGGAATATCTACTCAGGGGGTGTATGGATGTTGTGATTGTCCATGGCAGAGAAAGTTGTTCTCCAGGTGAAACTAGTGTTTGGGTTACCAGCATCACACTCAGATGTGTTCTTCGTACATAGCCTGTGTACAAAGAAGATGTCGGGATTCTCCCGCACACCCCCCCCCCCTTCTCTTCCTCTTGGTCCAGCGCCTTTTTCTTCCATGTAGACCTGCTCCTTAACTGCCCACCACATAGCAGGAGGCAAGGGCAAGATGATGAGTCTATGCAACAAACAGAAGACCATGACCTCTGCAACACACACAAAATGCTGGAGGAATCCAGTAGGTCAGGTGGCATTTATGGAAAGGAATAAACAGTCGACGTTTCGGGCTGGGCTCTTCTTCATAACCTGCTCTTCCAGGTTTCGCTGACCCCACTTCTCAGGCTGGGCAGCAAAAGTATTGCTTCATTTTACCATTGTACGTACTTGTAGATACTTGGCTCTCAGTCTATGTTTTCCTGTGTGTATGTGCGCATGTGCAAGATGTACCGGGATATCATAGTGATGACATTTATTTATTTACTGAGTTACGGCGTGGATTAGTCCATTCCGGCACTTCGAGCCAAGCCGCCCAACGATCACCGATTTAACCCTAGTCTGATTACAGGACAATGTACAATGACCAATGAACCTATCAATCAATATGTCTTTGAACTGTGAGAGGAAACCGGAGCATCCGGAGGAAACACAAGTGGTCATGGGGAGAATGAACAAAGCCCTTACGGGCAGTTGCGGGGTTTGAACCTGGATTGCCTATACTGTAAAGCGTTGTGCTAACCACTACGGTATCGTACCATCACATGTAGCAGATCGTCCAGCAATCACCCTGCAGCTTGGAGTGGTGGAGCTGATGAAGGCTGCGGGGTTGTTGTTAGGATTGCTGCTCTGATTCATGTGACCCGTGTGGTCCAAGGTCACCTGGGCACCAATTCCCATTTAATTTCAGTACACGACAATGTTGACCTCTGCCCTCTCCCCTGGAAAGGCCATGGCGTTATTATAAATTTCAAGTTCAATTGTCATTCAACCATAAATGAATACCCATGAATACAGCCAAACGAAACAGCGAATGGAAGCCAGTCATGCTGGAGTACACCCTGCCTGCTTCACCTAGTGAGAGAGGCTGAAGTATGACTAGATTCTTTAACCAGAGTCCCTCTGAGCTCCCTCGCAGAAAAAATGATGCAGGAACTGCAAAATGTTGCAAGTACAGTATCTCTACCTCCAGCATGGAAGATGCCAAACTTAAAAAATGTTCATTACCAACAACATCTTGACACCCAGGTGTATTGACACCTGCCTGGCTCTGTGGTTGATATGCCTGCACTGGATGGCATATTTTAATGAGGGCACCTTTAGCAAGGCACGGAGGTTCTCTGTAATACTATTACAAAATATTTTATACTCAGTGGCTAATTTATAAGGTACATGAGGCACCTAATAAAGTGGCCACTGAGTACACAATACGTTCTGCTGCTGTAGCCCATCCACTTCAAGGTTCAACATGTTGTGTGTTCAGCGATGTTCTCCTGGCCACCACTGTTGGAACACGTGGTTAATTAAGTTACCATCGCCTTCCTGTCAGCTTGAACCAATATGGCCATTCTCCTCTGACCTCTCTCATTGACAAGGCATTTTCGCCCACTCACCAGATATTTTTGTTCCTTTCCTATTCTCTGTAAACTCTAGAGAATGTTGTGAGTGAAAATTCCAGGAGATCAGCAGGTTAGGAGATACTCAAACCACCCCATCTGGCACCAACAATCATTCCACGGTCAAAGTCACTCAGATCACATCTCTTCCCCATTCTGATCTTTGTTCTGAACAACAACTGAACCTCTTGACCATGTCTGCATGATTTTATTTATAAAGTTGCTGCCACATGATTGGCTAATTTGATATCTGTATTAACAAGCAGGTGTACAGGCGTACCTAATAAAGTGGCCACTGAATGTAAACAACACTGAGATGTTCTCAGTATTATCTATTTGCATAGTTTGTCTTCTTTTAGCACATCGGTTGCTTGTCAGCCATCGGCCTTTGTGTATGTGTGTGTAGTTTTTCAATGATTCTATTGTATTTTTTTGCTATACTGTGAATGCCAGCAAGAAAATAAATCTCAAGGTAGCATATGTTGACATATATGTACTTTGATAATACATTAACTTTGAAGTATGTTCACTCGGGATGCTGAATGAATTGTACCCCTGCTTTCTGCTTCTCTCTCTGAGTAGTTTGTCGTGTCATTCACTAAGTCGTAGTGTTTTCTGAGGGGAATTCTTCCTCGTGCACCAATGTCCAGGGAAACGAGGTACTGCAGAAGTTGGCACAAGGGCAGTCAGTGCCTGCTACATCACTGCCCGAAGGAGGATGCAACTTGAAACAATCTAAAGCATCAAACACATGCAGGTTCATCATGGAGAGAATTTGACCATCATGTTGTCTGGAAGCAGCCAAGCTGATTTGGAAAGTTCAGGTATGGGCTAGAACATGGTGGCGGGGTCTAGGCCCAGAGTGTATCGATGCAACAGGGCCTGGGTCCTAGAGCGAGGAGTGACCTGATATTTGGACAATTTTAATGCCAGCCGAATGGATCGAAAAGGCAGGATGTTGGGACTGGAGGTGAGAGTCAGCTCACTGCTCCGCTGTCTGTGACACTGAGACTGAGGTGATCGGCTTGCTCCTGGCTTCGTGTCTGTGGACTCACTTCTGTTCAAAGTACAGTTGTTTGCACGAGTTGTGTTCTCCCCCCTCCCCTCTCTGTGCATTGGGTGCTTGTTGGTCTGTTTTTTTAAGGGGTTCTTTTGGGCTTCTTGATTGTGGCTGCCTGTAAGGAGACAAATCTCAAGATTGTATAATTTATACGTGTTTTGGTAATAAATGTACTTCGAACTGTGAAGTGCTTGATCCACTTTCTGAGGAGTTATGGATTACAAGAACATCTCATGTTGGGAAGTTCATTGGTAGAGCAGATGACTAGGTCATTGCCCTGGTAAATTCCTGCACCAGTGACATAAGATGATCAAATCTCCATTATCTGTGGGCAGGTGCAACACAAAAAGCACTGGAGGAACTCATCAAGTCAGGCAGCATCTCTGGAGGGGAACGCACTTTAGATGATTCTGGTTGAGACCCTTTCTTTGGATAGATGAAGGGGTCCTGACCAAGAATGTTGACTATCCATTTCCCTCCCTTAGAAGCTGCCTGACCCACTGAGTTCCTCCAGTGTGCAGGATTCCAGCATCTGTAGTCTCTTTTGTCTCATTTCTGAGAAAGTACTTTCTGGAACTTGTTCTAGCTGTGTAGTAAAACTTATTCCAAGTCACTATTTGTCAGAAATTCCAAGATTCTGAGCAACAACAATGACGAAGCAACAAACATTTTCATGTCAACCTGGTGCTGATTGGGAAAGACTCTCCCAATTAAGTGCGACTTGTGACCTTTTAGCTGTTGCAGTCGAATACTTTGAGAGACTGAGTCAAGCAATCCGTGCAGAATTACTCCAGTGCATCACACAATACCTACCATGTTCTGCATCCAGTCTTGAGAGTAAAACTCCAAAGGATGAAGGTCTGGATGAAATGTACCAGTCAATGCAACTATCAGGAGAATTCAAGTTGGCTGGATTGGAGGAGATGCGATTAAAGCCCTTTATGATCAAGAACAGTTTGTTAGCGTGGATAAGTTGTAATGGTGAAACCATTACTCCGGGGCATTAATATGAAACAGCTAACAGTTGATCAAGTAAAGAAATTAGGAGGAACTTCTTTACCAGAGTGTGGTGAAAAGGTGGACTCACTGCTACGTGGAATGGTTGAAGCAAATGGCTTTGAAGCAATTGAGTGAAGGCTCAACATGTATATGAAGGAAATGTGGATGGAGGGATAAGGGGCAAGTTAGAAAAAGCATTGGCAGAGGCCCAGTTGGCACCCAGACCAGAGGGGACAAATGGCTTCTTTCTTTGTTGGAGACTCTACTTAATTTGATGCAATTGTACTTACCACACTACCTTCTCCAGAAGCAGCAGGTGCAGGAACATTTGCATCAACAAAGGTAGTGTTAACTGATGAATTGATTGTATCCCCAGGCAGGGCAGAGCTGGGGCTGACTGAGAGGCTTGTCAGAGCTGTTTGTGGCAGCAGATTTGTGATGGGCTGCAAACAAAATTAGAAATAATCTAAATTCACATTGGAAAGGCAACTATCAAGAACAGCTCTATAGACGCCTAGCTTCAATAACCTTAATCGTTACTTCTCTAAAGCTGGAGCAGTACTTGAATGGTAAACTAAAGAGGATGTCAACACACCGAGAAAAACATTCCATGCACTCTCTTTTTGTTCCTGGATCGACATGAACAGATTTCCTTTGAATAAAACAGGTCTTCCTGTTTTGTAATAAAGTGCTGTTGCTTGGAATAACAAGAGAATTTTTTTTTTCCCATTTATTCATGGCCCTTATAATAATTAGCTCTCTGGGTCATTTTCAGAAAGCAGTCAGGTTCCAACCATATTGTTGTGGTCACATTAGAGGCAAGATTGGATAAGGCCAGCAATTTTCCTTGACTGAAGCAAACCAGGGTGGGTTCCAATGACAGTCACTGTATCCCAGAGTTAGTTAATTGCCTGAATTTACAGCTCCCCACCAACAAGCTGGGCTTGGAATCCATGTCCTCAGATCATTGGTTCAGATGGCTGGATTACCGTGATGCTACTATGCCTAAATAATATTAAGTTCTGAATAGGTCAGGCAGCATCTGTGGAGAAAAGTAGAGAGTTAACAATTCAGATCTGAGACATGTTATTAGAATGGACAGCAACCTGAAATGTGAACTCTGCTAATGTTGCCTGACCTGTAACTTATATCAATATGTTGTTTTTCTAATATTCTAATGCTCCATTTTAAATTAAGATTTCCCTGCTCCTAGAATGCATTGCTTTTGCATATATTGGCTGGTTACATATTGAATGTGTTTACTGGTGCTAGGCCAGAAGATGGAGGGATTGTGGTGGTGAGTCTGTGTGGATTCTGCAGTTTACCCCTAAGATAGGGCAGGGATTCGCTGCCAATGTTCACAGTCAATGTTTTTATTTGATCGACTTGCTTTACTCCTCTTCTCCTCCAGTCAAACCATCTAGAATTGGGAAACTTACCCAAGAGGCCAACCAGAAGTATGCACGTGAGTCGATACTGGAATCTCCAAACAGAATGCAATGCTCCTGTCATGGACAAACCAGTGGATTTGGTGTCAAGAAATCAACTTCTTGAACAGAAAAGACACCAGGTCAAATGCACTGATTAGATTCAGATTTATATGAATTACTTCGATATAAAATGATATGATTTCTGCATGGATCATTTTTAAGGAACACATATTTAGCCAATAAAAAGTAGTGCTCTGGGCAGAAAATGTGTGAACTAATGCATGTTATTGCTTTTGAAACATCGCTCTGCTACCTTAGGTTCAAAACATAAGATACCTAAATCAAAATAACATATTGATGGAAGTTATTAGTTTAATAAAAGGAAGATAAGTACTTTATCAAATACAGCATCATAAAATTGTGCAAACCTTTTAAGGTAATGCTATTGGATCATTGGTTATTGGTAGTGGATGAAAATTAGTTTTTAAAAAAAATTTTTACTTCAGTTTTTTTTTACTTTTACATGAGTACCAGGATTCGGCCCATCAGCTCTCGAAGTTGCTCTGCTGTTTAATGAGATCATAAACACAAGAGATTCTGCAGATGCTGGAAATTCAGAGTAACACACACAAAATACTTGTGGAACTCAGCAGATCAGGCAGCATCTAAGTAGAAGCATGAAATAAAGAATACGGAATAAAGAAGAAAATGTTGACTATTAATTCCTCACCATAGATGCTACCTCACCTGCTGAATTCCTCTGGCATTTTGTGTGTATTAATAAAATTATCTTAACAGCAAAGATGCATACATCAGAATGTTCTCTATCAATTACAGCTCAGCATTTAATAGCATCATCCCCTCAAAACTGATCAATAAACTCCAAGACCTGGGCCTCAATACCTCCTTGTGCAAATAGATCCTAGATTTCCTCACTTGTAGACCTCAGTCAGTTCAGATGGGTGAAAATCATCTCCTCCACAATCTCCATCAGCACAAGTGCACCACAGGGCTGTATGCTTAGCCCCCCGCTCTAATCAATTTACATTTATGACTGTTTGGCTAAGTACAGCTCCAGCATCATACACGTTTGCTGATAACACCACAGTTGTGGGTTGTATCAAAGGTGGTGATGAATCAGCATGCAGGAGGGAGATTGAAAATTTGGCTGAGTGGTGTCATAACAAAAACCTCTCACTCAATGTCAACAAGCCCAAGGAACTGATTGTAGACTTCAGGAGATGGAAACCAAAGGTCCATGAGCCAGCCTTCATCAGAGGATCAGAGGTGGAGAGGGTCAGTAACTTTAAATTCCTGCGTGTCACCATCTCGTGGGACTTGTCCAGGACCCATCATATAAATGTTATTGCAAAGAAAGAATGATAGCATCTCTACTTTCTTAGGAGTCTGCGGGCACTTGGTATGTCATCAAAAACTTTGACAAACTTTTATAGATGTGTAGTGGAGAGTACATTGAATGGCTGCATTATGGCCTGGCATAGGAACACTAATGCCTTTGAATGGAAAATTCTACAAAAGGTAGTGGATTTGGTCCAGTTCATCATGGGTAAAGCTCTCCCAACCATTGAGTACACCTACAGGAAACGCTGTCATAAGAAAGCAGCATCCATCGTCAAAGATCCTCACCACCCAGGCCATCAGGTAGAAGGTACAGGTGCCTCAGGACTCGCACCACCAGGTTCAAGAACAGTTACTACCCCTCAATCATCAGGCTCTTCAACAAAACAAGACAACTAACTCATCTATTGAGATGTTTCCACAACTAATGATCTCACTTTAAGAACTCTTTATCTTGTTATTTCATGCCCTCGTTACTTATTGTTATTTATTTACATTTGCATTGTTTATTGTCTTCTATTGCTTTTTCATTGATCCTGTTTACAATTACTGTTCTATAGATTTGTTGAGTACGTCCGCAGGAAAATGAATCTCAGGGTTGTATGTGGTGATTTGTATATACTCTGATAATAAAAGTTACTTCGAACTTTCAATTCCACATTTACATCTATACATAGGAATCTTTCACACCCTATTCCATATACACTATCTACTTCAACCTTAAGTCAGAGTTTTTGTGCAGGTTTTAATTGGTCTTCTAGAAATCAGGTTATTGTGATGATTAAAATCATAAATATTCAGACAGAAGTTGAAGACAAGAGATGCATCAACTTTCTGTTGGTGTAAAATTAAATTTAAATTTGCAACAATAACAATGCTCACTGAATTAAAGTCACATTGACAGTTACATTTACCACCATCTGTCTGTCATTACCCCCACATCACTGATCAATAGACCCACAGACAAATGTAGTCTGTAGTCACTATATATATTTAGAACGTCTCATGTGTCATTCTTAAATCTCAATTGATGTGAATACAAATGGTGAATTGTTAACTCATCTTACGGTACAAAATGTTATTTTGTGCAAATAATTTAAAGTAAAATCCAAATTTGTCCTTTGGGGTGATTTTGTTCTAGGTTTTCTCAACATGAGTTGGGAAAATCTAGGGCATGCCCTCTT
This sequence comes from Hypanus sabinus, assembly GCF_030144855.1. Lineage (NCBI taxonomy): Eukaryota > Metazoa > Chordata > Chondrichthyes > Myliobatiformes > Dasyatidae > Hypanus > Hypanus sabinus. The sequence continues at coordinate 11,778,071 of NC_082721.1, forward strand.
CTCACTGTTACCATCAGGGAGGAGATACAGGAGCCTGAAGGCACACACTCAGCGATTCAGGAACAGCTTCTTCTCCTCCGCCATCTGATTCCTGAATGGAAATTGAACCCATGAACACTACCTCACTTTCTTTTTTGTTTCTGTTTTTGCACTACTTATTTAGTTCAACTATTTGAGAAATATCTGAAAAAAACCTTGTTTTTCGTTATTGGTTTTGGAGATTACTTTGGACAGAATGCTCTTTAGCAATGACATTGATCATGCAGTCTATGCACATTTTTATTTATTCATCCAGCTTTGCACATACAGAAATAAAAATCATATCAGAGATGTTGATGTTAGCAAAGTGACAAGTGCCCATGGGGAAACTAAGAATCGTGAAGAAAATAGCTACAATCATTAAAATAGACTCCTTCAAAGAATACGGGCTGAATTAAATTCCCGGGAGCACCACTGCTTCACTTGTGGCATTTTTCCATGAAACATACAGTCATCTGGCATTTTGAATCAGTGATACTCTGCACCAGAGTACTGGCATTTCCTTGGGAAGTTAACAAGGGCAGATTTCACCGAGGTATCTTCCCAGGTAATCTGGGCTCCTCTGACTAGTAAAACACAGTGACTGAAATGAGCTCAGTAAAGAATGGATCCAGGCAACGTCCTGTGATGGATTTAGAATGTCATTGCTTATAAATGTACGTACACCATAGAGCATACTACCAGAATTGTTTATAGGTAGTTCAAGATTAAAATGAAGGGGTATTCTGTTCAATTATCTTGACCTCCCTCTTGTAACTATCTAACATAGCATCCATTAAACCATGTCATAGCAATGCCACCCACTAGATAATCAATCTGGCACAACTCCATGACATGAATAATATTTAATATGTCAGGTTAATGCCCTTTACTGTATTTATAACTTGAACCGTTGCCTCTAATTCATACCATATGTAACTCCCTTGGGTCTGTACTGTTATATCTCAGTCCAAGACATATTCTAATTTGTATGCATTGGAGATAAAGGTATAAAGCTTGATTTAATATTAATTAAGTCTGAAATAATTTAAACTTTTCCAGAGTAATAGCTGAAAATGTAAATTACATGAATCTGAATCTTCCACCGACTGACAAGTTGAAATTTTTCACCGGTGACTTTACCAGCTGGACATCAGATGTGGAATGCTAGGAATTATGTGGAAAATAATTACTACAGATCAATCATTAAAAATATACTCCTTCAAAGGCAATGGGCTGGATTCAATTCCACAGTAGTTCACCGGGGGCACCGTGATGTATTAGATTTTGCTTTTTTGTGGCTTTATGCACAAAAAGGAGTGGTACCTCAGAAAGGCCACATCCATCATTTAGGACCCCCACCACCCAGGGCACGTCCTCATCTCAATGCAACCATCAGGGAGGAGGTAGAGAAGCTGAAAGGCACACACTCAATGATTCAGGAACAGCTTCTTCCCCTCTGCCATCCGATTTCCGAATTGAACTCATGAACATTACCTCACTACTTTATTTGGCACTGCTTATTTGATTTAACTATGTAATATATACTCACTGTAATTCAGAGGTTCTCATTTTCCCTCCATTATTATGTATTGCACTGTACTGCTGCCACAAAGTTAACAGGTTTCACAACATATGTCGGTGATATTAAGCCTGATTCTGATTCTGAATATTAAGCTGCCGGTTCCTACTTTGAACCACATTCAGCATCAATATTTTGTTACTTCACTGAGAAGGTAACAAGTTCACACTGAAGTGTGAAATTCATATGTGAATTTCATGCAGAAAGGAATGGTGCATAAATCTGCTCAGAATTATTCCACTAATATTAGCAACAACCAAACACCCCACAATAGATGGCAACAGCATTTCTTTTTAGAACAGGCTGAATGGTTCTACCAAACAGCTAACACAGCCAGAATGACCTCCTTCGACGCCGTATCAAACACTCCACAATAGATGCCAACAGCATCATTCTCTGCTGTGTCATTCTGTCCCCATTTTAAAGGGCTTTTCAAAGCCCCTTGCTTTTGACCCTTTGGATTCCATTTCTCAGAGCAATTAATTCCCTGTAAAGTGTCGTTGGACATCTTGTATGCACCATTAATATAACTTAAATATGTTGTTGTGTAACAATAAAAAGGAGGCTACTCTGTCCCATTGTATCTATGCTAGCTCCCAAAAGAACAATGCTTTTAGTCTCATTCCCCTCTCTGTGTGAAAATGAACCTCGGAGAAGTATATGGCGACATATATGTACCTTGATATTAAATTTACTTTGAACTTCCATATTTCACATGCCCTTCAAATCCCCTTTGATTTGTTTTACTACTAATCCACATTAATTAACAATTTTATGGTCAATTGGCCTTCCAACATATCTGTAGGGCGAGGGCAAAAAATTGGAGGAGCCAGAGGAGTATCTTGCAGTTGTGAAGGCAATGTGCAGAGCTCACACTGATGTCTCCTAAGGTCAGGAAGGAGCTGTGAGCCACAGCTTTAACAACTGTATCATGGCACCAAGTTGCCCTAATAGAACTTGAACCTATTCTTCTATTAAACACAAGAGTTTCTTCAGATGCTGGAAATCTTGAGCAACCCATGCTGGAGAAACTCAGCATCTATGGAGTGGTATAAAACATTGGCATTTCAGACTGAGACCCTCCATCTTGCATTGGTCCGTTGAAATTATTCGTTAAAATATATTTTAATTACCGAATCTTCAAATCCTTTCTTGATTTTTATTTCCCTTTTAAATTATTTTCTGTAATTTATCTTCCAACTTACGCAGATTTCTAAAATTGTAACGTTTCACAAGGGTAGTGACCTTGTTCTTAAACTAGAAAGAGTGCAGAAAAGATTAACCAGGATGTTGCCTGGACTGGGGGCGGGGGGTGGGGGCTGAGTCACAAGGACGAGTTGTGCAGAGTAAGACTTTATTTCCTGGAGCATAGGAGATTTGGGGTGGGGGGATCCGACAGAGGTATTTAACATCATCAGGGGCATGGATAGGGTGTAAGCAAATAGGTTTTTTTCCCCGCAGGAGCGGGCATTCTAAAAATAAGAGGACAGTGTTTTAAGTTCAAAACTGAGAAACTTACAAAGTAAATCAGGGGGAGCTTGTCCACACACACACAAGGTGGTGCATATTTGGAGTGAGCTGGCCAGAAATTGTGATTGAGGTGGGCACATTCATCGTCATCACTTTGTGCCCTGTCGTATGACGTGGGCGATCGTGGTCTTTCCATGACCATGATTGATCTGGCAATAATTTTTTTTAAAGAAGTGGTTAGCCATTGACTTCTTCTGAGCAGTGTCTTGACAAGATTGGTGACCCCAGCCATTCTCATTACTCTTCAGAGACTGGCTGCCTGGAGTCAATGGTCGTATAACCAGGACTTGTGATGTGCACCACCTGCTCCCATGGCTTCACGCGACTCTGATGCTACACCTTACTCAAGGGTGACCTGCAGGCAAACGGAGGGAAGGAGAGCCTCACATTTCTGGTGGATATGTAGCTCCATACTGCCATCCAGTGGTTGGGATGGGCAGATTAGCAACATTTAAAAGCCATCTGGACAACTTCATGGATAGGTGGGGCTCAGCGGGCTCTGGACCAAATACAGGCAGATGGGACTCTCTTGCTGGACAAAATAGTCAGTGTGGACGGTTTTGGCGAAAGGCCCTGTATCCATGCTGTAAGAATCTATGACAGACAGCAGATGTTTAATGAATATAAAACCCTCGGTTATGTGGTGTTGAGATTCATCTTTCTACATTTTATCATATCTCTGATACTTCTGCTCAGCACAGGTGAGAGTGAAACAGACAAAAGTGAGATCAGTTTGCAAACAAAGGTCTCCCCTGACCAAATGACAAAAGAGTGCACAAACATCAACCAGTCCTAATGGATTTTGGGCCATTCTAATCACTCATTGTTGTGCTGGTATACAATTCATAAACCTTTATACAGTACTGTGCAAAAGTCTTAGGCACATATACATAGCTAGGGTGCCGAAAACTTTTTACACAGCACTGTAGTAATTTTGTGTATTGTGCTGTACTGTTGCCACAAAAAAAATCGTGGCATATGTGAGTGATGATAAACCTGATTCTGATCTGGGTCTCTATTGTGGACTGAGAGTGGGAAAAGGGAATCATGGTTGGGAAAAAGGGGAAGGGGGAAGGGAGGGAGCGGGAAGCGCCACAGAGACACTCTGTAATGATCAATAAACCAATTGTTTGGAATCAAATGACCTTGCCTGGTGTCTCAAGGCTGGGTGTGTCTGCACCAGCGCCACCGCCCCCCCACCCCCATCCCTGTCACTCCTTCTCTACTGCCTGTCCCACACCCCTCCCACGGCACTCTACCCTCACCATTCCCACCATCCTTTGCTCCTGACAGATTTACAACTCGCTCTCTGCTCCATGTTGACAAAGATAGTACTGTGCAAAAATCTTAGGCACCCTAGCTATATATATGTACCTAAGACTTTTGCACAATACTGTAGTTCCTATTAGAACACAATTTAGATTGATTTAATCAATCTTTTTAACTTTTCTAAACCAATCCTCTGACTGGGAGTAGATTATCCCAACATGGGATAGTAATAACAGCTAGGCTGCTTTACTAAGTGAGTCTGCAGTCCCAAAATGGATCATAGAAATATAGCCCTTCAGCCCATCGCATACATGATACTTATCAACCATCCATTCACACTAAACCTACGTTAATCAAATTACCTATTGTCTTGCCTGGTACCAATCTGGCTGGATGACCAACTTGGAGACCATCTAGGTGGCCAGGTCATACACGGTCACTCAAGTGTCTTGTATGTTGTGACTGGCTTGTTCTGCTCTCACTCATTGGGCTGCTCTGAAAAACCTTGACAGATAGCCATGTTCTGTCTTCCCCAACTATCCAAAATGTCTGCTTAAAGATAAAGATATTGGCTTTATTTGTCATATGTACAACAAAACATCGAAATATACAGCAAAATACGTCGTTGGTGACAATGACCATTACAGTCCAAATATGATCCGCAAATGATGCCACGTTTCCAGCACCATCATAGCATGCCCACAACTTGCCAACCTTAACTTGAACATCCTTGGAATGTGGGGGGAAACCAGAGCACCAGGAGGAAACCCACGCAGTCACAGGGAGCACATACATACTCCTGAGTGGGAATTGAACCTTGTTCGCCAACGCTGGGCTAAAAAACATTACATTAACCACTATTCTACCAGCTTGTTCATTTTCTGACATTATGTGACACTTGAAGGTGATATAAGAATTAAGTAACCAAAAATTGTTAAGAATGCACATGATTATTTAAATGATCAAAAACATCAAAGAAAATGTTATCAATTGATAAAATGTAACTTAACTTGTTAAGTTTCCTTCTCTTGCCTACAGAGAGGAATGGACTCTGTAACTCAGATTCCAAGGAATCTCTGCAAGCTGATGGATTCCAAGTGGAGTCCAGTGGCGATGTGCAGCTTGCAAATCACTGCCTGAGTTTGGTCTTTAAGTTTGGGACTTCCGGCTTCACATGTGAATTTGTAACCTCTTGCATGAGTAAAACCTGACCAACTAAGTCACCGTCCAGCAAGAAAGAATGTGAACATTCCAGGACACATGCTTCTGTACCACATCCCATAATAATACTATCCAACAAAAATCGCAAAAATTTTCAATTATCCCAGCACCTAAAACCTTTCGGTTTATTCTCTATTAAGGTAAGGACATCAGCATTTGTTGTTAACTATCACCTAATTGGCTTTGGAAAGTTGGTGGTGAGTTGCCTTCTAGAAGTGTGACAGTTTTTGTAATGAAGCCACTCCCACAATGCTGTTACACTATAAGTTCCAGGACCTAAACAGGATCTACCTCTGAGTCAGGACGGTGGGTGCTTTGCCAAGGAACTTAGAGCTAGCGGCATTCCTATATGACTGTTGCTGTTTTTCTGTCATGGGCCCGAGAGAGGGAAGGAAGTTCTGATTTCCACAATGCTTTGTCGGTTTCCCATCTTGTTTTGATATTAAAGCCCTCTGTGTAGGAGATCATAAAGGAGGTAGATGCACCGTGGAGAATACCCTAACAGGTTGCGTCACAACTTGGCATGGAAACAACAATGCCCAGGAACAGAAAAGACTACGGAAAGTGGTGGGTGCAGCCCGGTCCAACACGAGCAAAGCCCTCTTAACCACAGAGCACATTTACACGGAGCGCTGCTACAAGAAAGCATCATCCATCATCAAAGACCACCACCATCCTGGCCATGCTCTCTTCTCGCTACTACCATCGTTCGGGAGTTACAGGAGCCTTTTGTCTCACACCAGCAGGTTCAGGAACAGTTATTACTTATCAACCATCAGGCTCTTGAACCAGCATGAATAGTTTCATTTGCCTCAACTCTGAACTAATTCCACAACCTACAAACTCATTTACAACTCATGGTATTAATTTTTATTTGAACGATTTCTCTTCTTTTGTACACTGGTTGTTTGTCGGTCTTTATGTATAGCTTTTCATAAATTCTATTGTATTTTTTATTCTCCTGTCCATGCCTGCAAAAATATGAATCTCAAAGTAACATATACAGACCTTGTTAATAAATTTACTTTGAACCCTCTCCAAGTACATTCATAGATAGACAGGAGAAATAGGACTTCAGTTGCATATGCTAATCGAGCATTTTAATAATAGTTGTGCGTCATACTCTACCTCTGAATTGATTTGAATTCAGAAGCAAAGCAGGAAACAGGATGGGCGCTGTATTGATAACAATTCCATATTTTAAATGCTTTAGATCAACCATCAGTTTTCTTAGCTCAAGAAAGGACAAACCAATTTTATACTGCTGAAGAAATGCAAAATAAAAACTGCAGATGCTGGAAATCTGAAATAAAAACTGAAAATGCTGGGAACACTCAGCAGGTTGGACTGTATCTGTGGAAAGAAAGACTGAGTCAATATCTTTGACCTGAAACTTTTTCTTGACTGCTCTACCCACGGAAGCAGAGTGCTTTGGGCATATTCTGTCCTTATTAAAGTTTGTACGGTCATAAATATCAATAGACTCTGGTATTATTCATGTGTATTCTTGTACAGGTCCAGCACAAGTAGATTCAGTGGCCATTTTATGAGTTACCTCTTATATACCCAGTGGCTGCTCTTCTTCCTGTACCTAATAAAGTGCCATCTGAGTGTATGTTTGTGGTTTTCTGCTGCTGTAGCCCATCCACCAAGGTTTGACACATTGTACATTCAGAGATGCTCTTCTGCACTCCACTGTTGTGACAAGTGGTTATTTGACTCACTGCTACCTTTCTGTCAGCTTCAACCAATCTGGCCCCTCTTCCCTGACCTTTCTCATTGACAAGGCATTTTTCCCATTGAACTGCAGCTCGCTGGATGCTTTTTGTTTTTTACACCATTCTCTGTAAACTCTAGAGACCGCTGTACCTGCAAATCCCAGGAGATCAGCAGTTTCTGAGATCCTCAAACCACCCCATCTGGCACACACAAATATTCCACGGTCAAAGTCCGATGGATCATATCTCTTCCCCATTCTGATGACTGGTCTGAACAACAACTGAACCCCTTGATTGTATACAGTATAAACGTAGACCACATCTGCATGCTTTTATGCTTTCATGAGTTGCTACCACATAATTGATTAATTAGATATTTGCATTAATGAGCAAATCTCTCTCTCTCTCTCTCTCTCTCTCCTCCCCCCCCTCCCCCCCCCCCCCGAAGTCCAGAGAACTACGTTAATCTTCTGGCAAATGAACAAGCAAAATCGAAACACTTTACATGTAAATACTCCATTTTTTTGAAAGTTCAATAAAACAGCAGCATTTTCATCTTGCATATCATTTTAAAGGGGACAGAATTTCACAGAGCCTGCTGCTGGAGACGGGACTGAGAGGAACTGGAAAGCTCCTGTTTTTGGGGTAGGAGAGCTTGAATGGGTGCAATTTGTGTATAAACCATAAAACATAGGAGCAGAACTAGGCCATTTGGCCCATCGAGTCTGCTCTGTCATTCCATCATGGCTGATTTATTATCCCTCTCAATTCCAAGTTCAGCTTTCTCCCCATAACCTTTGACTCTCCCCTGATGACAGACCATAACCTGAACATCACATTACGGTACCCAATATTTATTCACAGCCATCTTGACAGCCTCTTGTCCCCAAGAAAAAACGATGGGCCTTTACATGGTGCAGTTCTACTGGACGAACTTACTCGTCTTGTCTGTTCCCCTTGAGAACTAGTAAATCGTAATGGCAATTAAAGCTGACCCCCACCTGCTCACTGTGCCAGAGACCAGGGTTCGAAGCTGACCTCAGGCTCTGTCTGTGTGTGTTTGTATATTTTCCTGCTCCTCCCACATTCCAAAGGAGTCCAAGGTGTGAAGTTAATAGGCCATGGAAAATTGCATCTAGTGTACATTGTACTGTGCAAAAGTCTCAGGCACACATGTATATTAGGGTGCCCAAGATCTTTGCACTGTAGTGTAGTAATTTTATGTATTACGCAATACTGCTGCTGAAAAATTACAGATTTAATGACATATTTGAGTGATGATAAATCTGGTTCTGATATGGGCCTCTATCATAGACTGAAAATGGGAACGGGGCAGGGAGAGGGGAACCATTGTTGGGAAAAGGGGAAGGGAGCAGGAAGCACCAGAGAGACATTCTGTAATGATCAATAAACCAATTGTTCGTAATCAAATGACCTCAAATGACCTCCCTGGTGTCTCAGGGCTGGGTGTGTCTGCACCTGCACCACCCCCACCCTGGCACTCTGTCTCTGCCACCTGTCCCACCCCCCCCCCAACCATGGCGCTTCACCCTCACCATTTCCAGCATCCTCTGCTCCTGCCAGATTTACAAACTCACTTCCCACTCCACGTTGACGAAAACAGTACTGTGCAAAAGTCTTAGGCATCCTAGCTATGTAGCTGTGCCTAAGACTTTTGCACATTAATGTACATGAGTAATAGAATCTGATGATAATATGGGGAGTTTTTAAAAAATTGGATTTAATGTCAGATTAAATAGATGGTTGATGGCTGATGGTTGATGCAAACACTTGGTAGTTTGAACGATCTGTTTCCATGTAATATTGCTTCATGATTCTAATCTACCAGTTAGGAATTTTGAAAAATACATACATATTAGATTGTTTTATTACTTAAGGAGTAAGCTAGCAATGACAGTGATCTCTAAAGGCACAAGTTGCACCTTGAGACAATGGGAGCAAAGTAGCACTTTCCATTCACATCCTTCTCAGATTATCACCATATCAACAGTCTTTAAAGATGAGGATTAATTGCTACTTGCCTGGAAAATGGAAAGGTTGGTTTTGGAGGATGATGGGGTGTGGGTTGTCACAGCCAAGTTATTATTCTCACTGGATTCGCACTCGTGAATTGTTACTATCTTCAGTGAAGGTGGTGAGATATGCAAATGAGTTAATCGAGCATTCTTTAAATGGTGAAAATCCCCTTCAGTCAGAGTATACCTAAGTGAAGAAAGAAATTAAAGACATAAAATGCTTTCAGTTGTAGTTATTGTCTAGTTACCATATTGTAAAATCTCACATAGCAACAAGAAGACATACAGGAGTGAGATAGATTGGCTGGTTGAATGGTCTCATGCCTACCTTACTAACAAGACCAAACCTTGACTGTGGATATCAGGAAGGGGAAGTCAGAAGAACATGCACTAGTCCTCATTGAGAGGTCAGTGGTGGAAAGCGAAACTAGTTTTAGGTACCTGGGTGTCAACACCTCAGAGGAATTCAAAGGTTCATTTTATTATCAAAGTTTGTATGCAGAATACAACTCTGAGACATGTCTTCTCCAGCTAGCCATGATATATAGAAAAACCATGGAAGTTGTTGAAAGAAAAGACACCAACCTTCCCACACGAAAAAAATAAACAAATACTCGCAAACTCCAACCCCCCCCCCCCCCCCCAACTGCTCCCTCACACAAAAACTAACAGATCACCCAGTACATGTCCTGGGACCAACATATCAATGCAATCATAGCAGAGCTTAGGATGGTTAATGGCACTTAACAGCAAATTCTTTGCTTGCATCTACAGAAACAGCTCTATTTCCATCTTTAATATCGCTATTTTTGCCTTTCAAGGTTCTTTTGAAGACCCTGTCATTGAGTTACACGCTGACTACAGTTCTTTGTGGGAATGGGACCCACTTTCGGGGTCCCACAATTAGCCGTTGTTGTTCAGCACCCCAAAGTCTTGGCTCAGATTCAGAAGCCTAGGGATCTCCGGGCTCTGGAGATGGGCGGATCGAGGGTCGGTGTCACGACAGGAGTCAGGTTATCTGTGACTGTGTGCCTGGAGACCTGGGATCTTTGCAATCTCCAGGCACAGAGCTCGAAAAATGTGACGTAACAGACTTTTAACATCGTAAACCAGCAAGTAGTTTGTTTTGTCTCACTGTTTGCTGGGAAAATGGAGACACTTCCTTCTCCCTTATTAGGGACAGAGAGAGAACCTGCGGTATATTGAATACCAGGTGAAGTGCAGTCTTTGGGGAAACTGCAAGTCTGTGTTATTGCTGCTGCTTTGCTCACACTTGAGTGTTCAGTGGTGGTGCCGATGCTTTTTTTTGCCAACGGAGGGAGGGGGATTGTTGCTTGGCGCCACTTACATGTGGGAGGGAGGGGAGTTGGGGGGGTGGTTTTGGGGTTCTAACATTATCTGTTGTTCATTCTTTGGGACACTCCTCTGTTTTCGTGGATGTTCGCGAAGAAAAAGCATTTCAGGATGTATATTGTATACATTTCTCTGACATTAAATTGTACCTTTGAATCTTTGAAATTATCTCATCATGGGATAATGTCCTACTCTTTTGGAGTTTAAGCAGAACTGGTATAACGCCAAAAGAACTTTGCAACTTTCTCTGGATATATGATGAAGAACATTTGAACTGGTTGCATCATAGAGAAGCTCCAATGCATCACAGGAAGTAGCAGAATGTTATAGATCCAACCAGCTCTACCACCGGCACATCCCTTCTCAACCATTGAGGACATCTTCAAGGGCCATGCCAGAAGAAGGCTATTTCCTTTACTAAGGACCTCCACTATCTGAGACATGCCCTTTTCTCATTACTGCCATTAGGGTGGAGGTACAGGAGCCTAAAAACCCACACTCAATGATTCAGAGACAACATTTTTCCTCTCTGCCATAACATTTCTGAAAGGTCCATGAACACTGCCTCAGTATTTCTTATTTTTGCATTACTTATTTATTTTGTAATTTATAGTAATTTTACACTGTACTGCTGCTGCAAAACAACAGATTTCATGTCATGTAAGACTGTGATAATAAAGGTGACTCCGATTGTGATTCTGCTCGGAGATAAATCAGGATCTAAAGATTACAGGGCAGATTTCACACTCCTGTTCCCTCTCCAAGGAATGTATTCTCAGGGAAACTGGATTGGAAAACAGAGCTTCAGATTTTATCTCCATTCTGCGCCAAACCATAGTTGCCAAGTAAGAACGTGCATTCAATACTTGACCTTTCTTCAATGTTACCATCTAACTCATGATACTTGACCATAGAGCATACCTGAAAATAATTGTATGTAATATTAGCTGATAAATGTTTAATGTCCTCAAGTGGCATTCCACTGATTGATATTTTATTCATGGTGATGGTCTGGTGCTTTGTCAGGTTGGCAAAGAGTGGGGTATCGGAGGAAACAGTTAAGCACCTGTCCATTGATGTCCCTGAAGAGCTGAAGCCCAAATATGTATGAATTGTACGTCTTTTGGTGTTAGAGGTCAAAAACTCTAATTTCCAGTAATTTCTCACCCCCCCCCTTTACCCATTCCCCTTTTTGGACCACTTCTTACCATTTCTTTTCTCCTCACCTGCCGATCACTTCCCTCTGATTCCTGTCAGATTCCTTCTTATTCAGAACTTTACTTCTTCGTCTATCATCTCCCCGCTTCTTACTTCACCACCTCTCACCTACCACCTGTGTTCCCTCTCACTTGGCCACGTCTATTACTCCTTCAACTCCCCCCAGTTTCTTCTCCTGGCTTCTTCCCAGTCCTGATGAAGAGTCTCAGCCCGAAATGTTTCCTGTTTATTCCTTGCCATGCTGTATATGCTCGCTGACCTGCTGAGGTCATCCAGCACTTTGTGTGTGTTGGAATTTCCAAAATCTGCAGAATCTCTTGTGCTTAAAATTAAAAAGATGTCGTTCCAAGGGCCCTTGCACCATATCGTTAAACCGTCTAGGACTGTACATCATGTGTGAGAATGTACTGATCTGTGTGGACCGGAAACAAGATGGGGTCTTCATGTTCATTGTTTTGCTTACTTTTTGAATTCTGCACACTTGCTTTTAATGCTTGCAAAAAAATCCATCCCTGCACTTTCCAGCCTTCTGACACTTGCAGTGTCATTCATCTTTTGTGATTATCTCACGGCCCATGGGATTGGTTTATCTCAGTAATGGTTAGCACAATGCCTTACAGTACCAGCATCCCAGGTTCAATTCCCACCGCTGACTGTTAGGAGTTTGCGTGCTCTCCCCATGACCACATGGGTTTCCTCTAGACTCCCCCATACCCCACCACAGAACTACTTGCCTGTAGGTTAATTGATCATTGTAAATTGTCTCGTGATTAAATCAGGGAATTGCTTGAAAGCTGTATCTTGATAAATAAATAATTTCTACCCTTCACAGAGATCCTCAGCCTACTACATTTCTGGGATCAATATCTGCATTTTCCAGAACCTTCCAACCTGATGAGAACCTCTTTGACCCTAGTAATAATCTTGGTCTTCAACCAGTTTCACACTTGTCTTTTATTTGCTCTCGAAGACACAAGAGATTCTGCAGATGCTGGAAATCTAACCCAATGCATACAAAATGCTGGAGGAACTCAGCAGGTCAGGCAGCATCTATGGAAGGAAATAAACAGACCTGATGAAGGGTCTCGGCCCAAAACGTTAACTGTTCATTCCTCTCCACAGATGCTGCTTGACATGCTGAGTATTTCCACCATTTTTTGTGTACTACTCTTTGTTTTTGCCCTTCCATTTTAAAGTTTGAATCATGCATTATGTAGCACCCAAGGATTCTGTCAGTATTACTGTTACCTTGCCTCACATTCTGCTGGTCTAACAGCCTTTCACAGGTCCCATCACAGATTGGTTTATCTCTCAACTTGATGAGATAAGCATATTCCATGATTCCTGGTAATGCTGGATGTACAGATCAGTGGTTTCTAATCTCACCTTCTGATGTTCTAATTAAATTTATTCTTAATTTTCCCAATCTTAAGAAATATAATAATTCACCTCTTTAATAGGTACACCTGTGCACACATGTAAATGTGAAATCAGCTAATCATGTGGTAGCAAATCAACGCACAAAAGCATGCAGACATGGTCAAGAAGATCAGTTGTTATTTGGACCAAACATCAGAATGGGGAGGAAATGTGATCGAAGTGACTTTGACCATTGTTGGTGACAGACAGGGTGGCTTGAGTACCTCAGAAACTGCTGATCTCTTGGGATTTTCATGCAAAACAGTCTCTAAAGCAAGGGTTCCCAACCTTTTTATGCCGTTAACCGAGGGCTCCATGGACCCCAAGTTGGGAACGCCTGCTCTAGAGTTTACAGAGAATGGTGCAAAAAAGAAACATCAAGTTTGCAGCAGTTCCCTGAGTGAAAATGCCTTCTTACTGAGAGAGTTCGGAGGAGAACGGCCAGACTGGTTCAAGCTGACAGGAAGGTGGCAGTAACGCAAATAACCACACATTAAAATGGTGGTGTTCAGAACAGCATGTCTGAATGCACACTTCGTAGCTTGAAGTGAATGGGCTGAAGCAGCAGAGGACCATGAACAAACACTCAGTACATTTTATTTGGTACTATCCCTCAATCATCAGGGTCTTGAACAAAGGGAATAACTACACACACTTGCCCATCCATTGAGATGTTCCCACAACTAATGATCTCACTTTAAGGACTCTTTATTGTGTTATTTCATGTTCTTGTTATTGATTGCTATTTATTTATATTTGCAATTGCACAGTTCATTGTCTTCTGCACTCCGGTTGATCTTTCATTGATCCTGTTTTAGTTACTATTCTAAAAATCTGTACAGTATGCCTGCAGGAAAATGCATCTCAGAGTTGTATTTGGTGACATTTATGAACTCTGATAAAATTTACTTTGAAGTTTAAGGTTTGGGTAGAATGACCAAATCAGCTGAAGCTGACAGGAAGGCAACAGTAGCTCAAACAACACACATCACAACAGTGGTGTGCAGAAGAGCACCTCTGAAACACACAGCACATTGAACCCTGAAGTTACTCACAGTCACTCACTTACACTCAGTGGCCTCATTGGCACTCAGAGGGTCATGAGAGTGTGGAATGTGCTGCCAGCAGAAGAGATCTATGTGAGCTCGCTTTCAACATTGAAGAGAAGTTTTGATATGTACATGGACATTAGGGATTTGGAGGGCTATGGTCCCGGTGCAGGTCAATGGGAGTAGGCAGTTTAAATGGTTTCAACATGGACTAGAAGGGCTGAAGGGCCTATACTGTGCTGTATTCTCTATGAATCTACGACATTATTAACTACCTCCTGTACCTAATAAAGCAGCCACTGAGTGTAAATTTACACTGGATGTGAAAGCAAATAGTACAGGGAGATTTCTTCAGAAGATTTTTCCAGTCGGGCAAACTTCATTGCAATTGCTATCCTGGACACGGTTTGAGATATGTGACATGTAAAATCAAGATTTCCTGTGTATCCATTCTGTTTCCACTTAATATATCGATGTCAATGGAATTGGAATAAACACCTGTCAATTGAATTGCCAGATTATCCTTTACAAATGTGTTACTTCAGCTCTTTAGTTGTCTAATTAATCAATTATGATATTATTTCCTCCATGATTGGATTTGCACTATTTGGAGAGTTATTAAAATTAACCTAGCATTTTCAGCCAGCGATTATTATTTTTTTTTATTATTATAAAAGATGGTTAGTTCCCCAATTTCTTCCCCGAATAATTTTGTAAGTTGTTTTAAAGGTATTTCATTTCACAAAATGCGAGAAGCAGTTCTTTTTTTGAGTGTCATGTAGTGGACAGCGCAACACCATTACAGCTCAGGGAATTTTAGAGACCGGAGTTCAATCCCAACACAGCCAGGGTACGTGTGGGTTTCCTCTGGATGCTCCAGGTTCCTCCCACAGTCCAAAGTCGTACATGGATGCAGGTTGATTGGTCATTGTAAATTGGCTAGGGTTAACTAGGTGGTTGCTGGGTGGTTCGGCTAATTGGACTGGAAGGCCCTGAACTGCATTGTATCTCAAAATAAATAAAAAATAAATTAAATCATTTTAGTCGATGTAGAGAGGTTCCATAGGTTTGATATAGTTGGGGGTGGTAGTGTGGATAAGCTCCCACTACCTATGAAATGCTACCAAAGGCGCACACCTCAAATAACTACTGAGAACCAAGTCCAGCTTTGGTCTTCACGTGTGGCTTAGCTATTGAGCCTGGTGAAACTGTTTTTACTGACCGGAGAAGGGGAAAGGCGGGTTACTGGCACCTTAAAACCAGTTGCTTCAGGCAGATGGGTTTCAGCCACTGCGGCGAGCAGCTCACCTAGGAGAAGGAAGACTCTGATCTCAAACCTCCACTGCCTTGCAGCCATACCCGCTCATGCAGAAGGCTTCAGGAGGAAAAAATCCGAAGCTGGAGTCCTTAAGGCAGCCCTATGATGAGTTCAATGCTGACTGGCAATCCTGCGATGCTGCTGGTGTCAAACTATATCTGCCCCTACCGTTCCTTTGGATTCCTCAGCTTCGTGGAGAGGGGATCCTGCTACATGGGGAACAGCTTGACTCTCCAAGTTGTACTGTCCTGGCTTGTGTATCACATAGACAGCTGGGGTGGAACGTTCATGGTTACCCTGACCATCGGTGGGCCTCGATGTGGATAGCAAGATTCATTAATAGAGTCTAGGATTTGAGGGTACAGTCTCAGCTCAGGACTTTTCCCCTGGGCTTTGCTGGCAAATCCTTTCCCATGAGCTGATGTCCCTCTAAACCTGAGATGAGGAATTTCTTTAGCCAGATTCTGGTAAATCTGTGGAATTCATTACCACAGAGGGCTGTGGAGGCCAAGACTTTGGCTCTACTTAAGTCAGGGCCTGATAAGATCCTGACAGGTAAGAAGATTAAGGGTTGTGAGGAGAAGGCAGGGAAATGGGGTTGAAAAGAAATCAGCTGTGTTTGAATGGCAGAACAGACTCAATAGGCCAAATGGCTTAATTCTGCTCCTATATTTTATGATCTTATGCTTAACTGTTATCTGCATAAAATAATTAGCCAGGACAAATTAAAACAAAATGATTATAATTTTTAAAGCACAGTTGTGGTTAGACAATAAAGACTCAGTTAGATCTCACCTTGGTTAGATAATAAAGACTCAGTGGCCAGTTTATTAGATACCTCCTGCCTCTAATAAAGTGGCCACTCTGTGGATGCTCGTGATCTTCTGCTGCTGTAGCCCATCCAAGGTTCGATGTGTTGTGTGTTCAGAGATGCTCTTCTGCACATCACAGCTGTAACACTTGACTATTTAAGTTACTGTCACCGTCCTGTCAGCTTGAATCAATTTGGCTAGTCTCCCCTGAACTCTTTTATTAACAAGGCATTTTTGGCCTCAGAACTGCTGCTCATTCAATGTTTTTTTTTGATTTTTGCACCATTCTCTGTAACTGAAATGCTCCCACACACATAGCCTTTGTATGTGAGACCTTGGCAATGAACATAAGTGAATTATTTGAACATGTTAAATAATTAGCTTACACCTAACATATTAATGCAATTATGAAGAAGGTATGCCAGCAGCTATATTTCATTGGGAGTTTGTGGAGATCTGGTCTAGCAAATTTCTTCAGATGTAGCGTGGAGAACATTCTGACTGGCGTGGAGGGGCCACTGCAAAGGACTGGAAAGATCTGCAGAGGGTTGGAGGCTCGAGCAGCATCATCATGGGCACTTGCCTGTCCACCACTGAGCACATTTTCAAGAGATGGTGCTTGAAGAAGGCAGCACCTTCATGAAGAATCCATGCGATCCAAGACATGCCCTCTTCTCAATACCACCATTAATGAGGAAGTACAGGAGCTTGAAGAGCCACACTCAATGTTTCGGGAACAGCTTCTTCCCCTCTGCCGTCAGAATTCGGTGCTGTCCACGAGCCCATGAACACTACCTCACTATTTGTGCTCTCTTTTTGCACTACGTACTGTATTTATTGTTTTATATATTCTTGCTGTAATTTGTAGCAATTTTTAAGTATTGCTCCGTACGGCTGCTGCAAAACAATAAATTTCTTGACATATGTCGTTGGTAATGACCCTGATTCTGAATATGACGTAGGGCCTTGTGGCTGAGCCCACTTGTGCCCACACCTGCTGTCGATATCTGTGCTTACTCAGTGGGGATTATGAGACTGTTATCAAGATTCAGACCCCCAGAGAAGATGAGTAGGAGGAATTTCATTCCACCCTGGTGCATATGACAATGAACTAATCCCATCTAACCGTATGATTATCCAAAGCTGACTAACAGATCCTGACCTTCAATTAATTCAGATTATTTCATAGTCACAGAGCTTGGAAACAGGCCCCTGGGCCCAACTGGTCCATTCTAACCAAAATTCACATCTAAGCCAGACCCATTTCCCTCTAAACCATGGGTTTCCAAACTGGGGTCCACAGACCCTTTTTGCTTAATGGTATTGGTCCCTGACATATAAAAGGTTGGGAACCCCTGCTCTAAACCTTTTCCTAGCTGTGTACCTGTCCAAATACCTTTTAAATGTTCTTAACGTGCCCACATCAATCACTTCCACTGGCAGCTTATTCCATATACAGACTACTCTCTGGGTGAAAAGGTTGCGCCCCTCCCCCCCAAGTGCCAAAGATATCTCTGCCCCCTGAAAGAGTTAGATAGAGCTCTTAAAGATAGGAAAGAGTTAGATGGAGCTCTTGAAGATAGCGGAGTCAAGGGATATGGGGAGAAGGCAGGAACGGGGTACTGATTGTGTATGATCAGCCATGATCACATTGAATGGCAGTGCTGGCTCAAAGGGCCGAATGGCCTACTCCTGCACCTATTGTCTATTGACTCTCACCTTACACCTATGCCCTTTAGTTCTTGATTCCTCAACCCTGGGAGAAGGTTTGTACACTTTTGTCGTGTCTACCCCCCCTCTTAATTTATACACCTCTTTAAGATCATCCCTTGTTCTCTTACACTCCAATGAAAAAAGCCTTAACCTGCTCAACCTCACTCCACAACTCAGTCCCTTGAATCCTCTGCACCCTTTCCAGCTTAATGACATCTTTCTTATCTGTAGGGTGCCAAAACTGAACTTAATATGATGGGCGCCATGGTAGCGTAGCGATTCGCGGGCCACTATTACAGCTCGGGCCATTAGGGTTTGCAGTACAATTCCGGTGTAAACAAAGCGTACGTTCCTTCCTGTGACCCTCGCGGGTTTTCTCCGACTGCTCCAGTTTCCCCCCACAGTCCAAAAATGCACCGGGTGTTAGTAGGTTAACTAGTCGTGGTAAATTGTCCAGTGATTAGGCAAGGGTTAAATTGGTGGCCAGTGCGGCTCATGGGGCTGGAAGGACCTGCTCCACACTGTATAATAAATAGTACTTTAAATGAAGCCTCACCAATGTCTTGTACAAATCTTCTTAAGACTTAGATCTGGATATTCCAGTAATCCTCCATAACAACTGCAGTTGACAAAAGGAGGCATTCGGTGAAATTGCTTCAAATAATCATCACCAGCATTTCTCTGAGGTGTTTGTTGCTTTATTGCACAAAATAAGGTAAACTCTGAAGCTTTAGAACCTCAGTTTAATTCCACACTGATGACGTACACTCAGTGGCCACTTTATTTGTTCCTCCTGTATCTAATAAAGCAGATACTGAGTATATAAGGTGGCGGGTGTTGACACATCTCTACCAAATGAGGTATAAGGAGTTCCTTCCCTCTGCCAACCTCCAGTTCACCCTTTGGCAAGGTGTAGCACCTACTTCACCCTTGATCAGGGTCACGTGAATCCAGGGGAGCAGGTGGTGGATGGTCGTATGAGCAGCTGGTGTGTATCACAAGTCCTGGTTATACGACCACTGACGCCAGGCAGGCAATCACCTTACTGTCACCTACCAGACAGCTTGAACCATTCCTGTCAGTCTTGCCATTCTCCTCTGACCTCTCACATTAACAAGGCATTTTCACCCATGGAACTGCTGCTCATCAGGCATTTTATTTTTGTTTCTTGTACCGTTCTCTGTAAACTCTAGTGACTATTCTGCGTGAAAATCCCAGGAGGTCAGCCAATTCTGAGATACTCAAACCACCCCGTCTGACAACAACATTGGAAATACTGTATGTTTTGAAGAAAGCTCTCACATGCCTTCACATCCAGAATAAGCATACACTCAGTGGCCATTTTGTTCGGCAATTCCTGTACCTAATAAAGTTGCCACTGTGTGCATGATCACAGTCTCCTGCTTCTGTAGTCCACCCACTTCAAGGTCTGACGTGTTGTGCGTTCAGAGATGCTCTTCTGCACATCACTGTTGTAACATGTGGTTACCTGAGTTACTTTCGCCTTCCTGTCAGCTTGAACCAGCTTGAGCCATTCTTGCCTAATGCCCCTCATTAACAAAGCATTTCCGCCCATAGAACTCCCGCTCACTCTTTTTTTGTGTGTTTTTGCACCAATCCGTAAACTCTAGAGTCTGTTGTGTGTGAAAACACCACAGGGGATTAGCAATTCCTGTGATACTCAAACCACCCTGTCTGGCAGCAGCAATCATTCAGCCGTCAAAGTAATTTAGATCACATTTCTATCCCATTCTGATGTTTGGTCTGAACAACAACTGGATCTCTAGACCATATCTGCATGCGTTTATGCACAAATGATAGGCTGACTAGATATTTGCATTAATGAGCAGGTGCACAGAGGTACCTATTAAAGTGGGTATTGAGTGCAGACCACTGTGTTGTGAGTGTGAGAACACTTTCAATGCTTCACAACGTTAGCCCCAATATGCCTTCTGAAGAGTTAAATTTAGAACTGGAGGAACCTTGCTAGCTGGTTTTGATCTAGAGTCTCAGGACAAAATAACTGGCATTATAATTTATTATGCCATGCAATAGACAGCAGGTATCTTACTGCGAAAAATAGCATTGCTGTACCAATCTGCTTAATTATGTTATCCTTTAGCTCCTGACAGCATTTCGTAGGTTCTGCAGGAGGTCCAAGTACTGGTGAATCATTTGTAATTTGCAGTTTCTATGAATAAAACTTTAAAAACCGTATATATTAATGGCATGGCTTTTGTGATTTGCACTGCTTGAGGCTGAATACTCCAGATCCCATTAACTTCCTCTTCATGACACAAAATCAGTTCAAGAAGTACAGAGATTAAATGTAATTAACTGCGCAGACTGAAAACATACACCATAAATCAGTACCGCGCAGTTGAGGCCCTTCGGCCCACAATGTTGTGCCGACACTTTTAGCACAGTCCAGGATAAATCCAACCCTTCTCTCCCACATAGCCCTCCAATTTCCTTTCCTCCATGTGCTTCTCTAATGACCCTAATGTATCTGCCTCTATCACCACACCCTGGCATCTTTTTCCACACATCCCCCACCCCTACTCTCTGTGTGAAAATCTGCCCTTGACATCTCCTTGGCTAGATGACATCTAGCCATCAGGAGGAAGGAGCTATCAGTTCGAATAAAGGAAAGGCAAAGAAAGTTGGGACAATCCATCAGATGAAGAGGAGCCTTGGGAAAAAGGAAGAGAGGAAGGAGGTAAAGAAAAAAATTGTGATAGATGGAAATCGAAAATGGAAAATGCTACATCTGATGGAGAAAAGTAACTTTCCTGATGAAAGCATTTAAGTCCTCATGGTGGAACTTATCCAAAGACTCTAGCAAATTTCTACAGATGTACCGTGGAGAACATTCTGACTGGTTGCATCACCGTTTGGTATGGAGGGTCCAAAGCACAGGGCTGGGAAAAGCTGCAGAGGGCTGTAAACAGAACCAGCTCCATCGCGGGCACTAGCCTTTGGGGACATCTTCAAAAGGCAATGTGTCAAAATGGCAGCATCCGTCATTAAAAACCCTCACCATCTGGGTCACAGAGTCATAGAAAAGTACAGCACAGAACCAGGCCATTCAGTCCAGGTTGAACCATTTATTAAACTGCCTACTCCCATTGATCTGCATTAGGCCCATAGCACCCCATACCACTACCATCCAAGTATCTATCCAAACTTCTCTTAAACGTTGAAATCAAACTTACATGCACTTGTGCCGACAGCTCATTCCACACACTCATGGCCCTCTGAGTGAAGAAGTTTCCTCTCATATTCCCCTTACACTTCTCACATTTCATTCTTAACCCACGACCTCAAGGTGTAATCCCACACAAGCTCAGTAGAAAAAGCTTGCTTGTATTTATCCTGTTTATACCCCTCATAATTTTGAGTACCCCTATCAAATCTCCCCTCAATCTTCTAAGTTCCAAGGAATAAAGTCCTAACCTATTTAATCTTTCCTTATAATTCAGGTCCTTGAGTCCAGCAGCATCCTAGTAAATTTTCTCTGGACTCTTTCAACTTTATTTGCCTCTTTCCTGTAGGTAGGTGACCACAACTATACACAATACTCCAAATTAGGCCTCACTAACGTCTAATACAACCTCAATATAATGTCCCATCTCCTGCATTCAGCACTTTGTTTTATGAAGGCCAATGTGCCAAAAGCTTTCTTTATAACCATATCTACCTGTGACACTACTTTCACAAAATGCTGGTGGAATGCAGCAGGCCAGGCAGCATCTATAGGAAGAAGTACAGTCGACATGTCAGGTCGATACTGCCTGGCCTGCTGCGTTCCACCAGCATTTTGTGTGTGTTGCTTGAATTTCCACCATCTGCAGATTTCCTCGTGTTTGCATGACACTACTTTCAATAAATTATGGGCCTGTATTCCCAAATCCCTTTGTTCTACAGCACTCCTCAATGCCCCATCATTCACTGTGTACAACCTATCGTGGTTGGTCCTACGAAAGTGCAACTCTTCGTGTTAAATTTCATGCGCTCTTCTCATTCCTATCATCAGGAAGGAGGTACAGGAGCCTAAAGACACACACTCAATATTTTAGGAACAGTTTCTTCCCTCTGCCATCAGGTTTCTGAACGGACCATAAACCCATGAACACCACCTCACTATTTTACTCTTTTTTGCACTACTGTATTTATTTTTTAATATTCCTTTCAGTATTTCATTTTTAATGTATTGCTCTGTACTGTGGCTGCAAAACAACTAATTTCATGACATACATCAATGATAATAAACCTGATTCTGATTCTGATCCAAGATGGGGGATCTACTTTTACTTTAACAACTATCTAAAATGGCTTAATTTATTTTTATTTTATTGCGAAGCTGCATGGAACAGGCTCTTTCGGGCTGTGCCAACCAGCAATCCCGGACTTAACCCCAGCCTGATCACAGGACAGTTTACAATGACCAATTAACCTACCAACTGGTATGTCTTTGGACTGTGAGAGGAAATCAGAGCTCCTGGAGGAAACTCATGCAATCACGGGGAGAATGTAGAGACTCCTTACAGGCAGCAATGGGAATTGAACTCAGTTTGCTGGGACTGTAAAGTGTTGTGCTAACCACTCCACCTCAAAAGTACCCCACAATGAGCTTCAGCGGCTATTGCCAGTGATAGTTCCAAATACAGTTACGGGTTTGACAGTGAGAGTTAAAAACAGCAACAATCCCAGTCACAATGAACTTATGAGGGGTGATTGATAAGTTAATGGCCTAAGGTAGAAGGAGTCAATTTTAGAAAACCTAGCACATTTATTTTTCAACATAGTCCCCTCCTACATTTACACACTTAGTCCAGCGGTTGTGGAGCATATTGATCTTGGAACTCCAGAAAGTCTCCACAGCAGGGATGATTGATAAGTTTGTGGCCTAAGGTAGAAGGAGATGAGTTATACAGCTCTCGTTACATGCACATGCAGTTCAATGCTTTGCGTGATTATGCAGAAAGTTTGAAATTAATAAACTCATCAGTTAATAATGATGTTTGTGGCCTAAGGTAGAAGGAGATGAGTTATTAACTTCAAACTTTCTGCATAATCACTCAAAGAGTTGAGCTGTACGTGCATGTAACGAGAGCTGTATAACTCATCTCCTTCTACCTTAGGCCACAAACTTATCAATCACCCCTGCTGTGGACACTTTCTGGAGGTCCGTGATCCGTATGCTCCATGACTGCAGAACTAAGTGTGTAAATGTAGGAGGGGACTATGTTGAAAAATAAATGTGCTAGGTTTTCTAAAATTGACTCCTTCTATCTTAAGTCACAAACTTATCAATCACCCCATGTAGTATGTTTAACCTTTTCCTTAGGCCGTTCCTCACAAACAAGGATGAACTGTATCCACTCCAGCTCCATGGGTACTGAAGTAGTTGCAGTTAGCAGATCATGTCTCGGAAGAGTATAAAGGGCAGGCAGCACTGTTGTCCAGTAAACCATGAGCCTAGCTTTGAGTTTGAGTGAATGCTCTTCAGACACCGAAAGGCTTTACACTGAAGAATGACACTCAAGCTCCTGAGATCCGGAAAGTGTTCTACATTTTCCCAGACCTCATCGTAGACCTCTGTTATTGGCGAATTATGGTATGCCTTGGGATCAGGTTGGTTGACAACGGATGGTGAGTGTGTGACTTGTTTTCTTGACCTCTGCTGTGGACAAGTTTTAGATAGCTCAAAAGTTGGCCTCCAATCATGTACATACGCGAGCATCCTCTGAGTATCGCAGCACCACCACCCCTCACAGCACGTTCCGTGCGCCCACCACTCTCTGTGTGAAAAAACTACTCTTACAGTATTGCAATATACTTTCCAAATTAGGAAAGGATGGGGAAATGGCAGAGAAAAACAGAGTATTTTGACCGAGGGCTGTTTCTAGATTGAGAACAATGTGGACTGAAACTGAAGGCTAACTTATCAGTGGAAATCCGTCCCAGTTGCCAAGCAAAGCAATTAGTGTCAGGCCAACGGCCTTGTCAGCTCAGCTCTTAGGCAGATCCTGGGAGGAGTGGACAGTAATGAACTGGAATGGATGAGGAGTGGTCAGGGGTTTCCACTCCTTCTGGTTCTAAGAGTACTTTTAAAATAAAAAAAAACCTACTTTCTTGGGAAATGCTGAGGCACTTAAAATGTCTTCTCCTTTCTAGGGAGGTCAGCTCATTAGCATAGCTGTTAGTGTAATGATATTGAAGTACCAGCGATCACTGATTGGAGTCAATTCCTGACACAGCCTCTAAAGAATTATTATGTTTTCCCTGTGACCTGGATTCTCCAGCTTCTGCTCAAAGACGTATGGGTTAGGGTTAGAGTCATGGACATGTTATGTTGGCACTGGAAGTGTCACGGCACTTGTGGGCTGCCCAGCACAATCCTCGCTGATTTGATTTGATGAAAATTATGCATTTTCACTGTATGTTTCATTGTACATGTGACAAATAAGGCGAACCTGACTGAGGTTCTGGAGACTTTTCTTCTGGAGACGGGGGAGTTTGTGATGTTGATGGAAAATCAGTGCGCTCCCCATGAAACCTGAGAAAAGCCTCACAATCAATTTCTATCCCAGGGACACTCATACATGCTTGACAAGTATTTAATTAGAGAATGATTGAAAATTAATAGACCACTATTGCATTAATTAGCATTTGATAAATTTGGAAAGATCCTTCAAACTCTTGACATGTCATCATTCTAAATGTTAAGTACAAAGTACACAGCGGTAAGTTAACAATTCTTCTTTGGCAGAACTTCCCACACCCATGATCTGCATAACCTTGAAAGGCACCGACAGCAGAAAGTTATCAAGTCTGTAGTGTGACAGGAAGCTGAACTCTAATCTGACTGAAAAACATTGTCATTCTTCCATCATCTCCACGCCCAAATTGTAGAACATCCTACCCAACATCACTGAAGGAAGGTCTTCACTGCATGAACTGTATAGTGCAGTGACACTTAGGCATGACTAACAAAGACCCAAACTTGCTTAAGATGCCATATACCCTATGGGCTCACTTTGTCGAGCACCTTCACTCTGCTGCAAAAGGCAGGATTATCCAGTTGCCACCCATTTCAATCTGACTTCCCGTTCCCATTCCCATTCAGTTCATGGTTTCCTCTACTGCCATAATGAGGCCCAACTTAGGTTGGAGGAGCAACTTCTTGTATTCCATCTGGGTAGCCTGACGGCAGAAACTTCTGCCAGTTTCTCCACCCTCTCTGTTTCTCTATTTTTCTATCCCCATTCTGGTTCCCCTTTTGTTGCATATTTAATATTTCAATAATTGAGTAATCTTCTGCTTATATTGTTGGATTAAGCATTCTTGTTCATTTAAATAATTACTTTTGGGTTATATGTAAAAATACATTAATTGCATGCATCATCACGTTACCACGTTATACCATAGCTTAAAGTAAACTCGAACTACACCCGTTTTGGACTCCCATGTTTCTTTTGAATTCATTTAATATTTTGAAGTTACAAAACATAACACCTCTCAGCCCTTCTTTTCTCCTCACATTTCCATTACCTCACTCTGGTTCCCCTCCTCCTTCCCTTTCTCCCATGGTCCACTGTCCTCTCCTATTCGATTCCTTCTTCTTCAGCACTGCATCTTTTCCACCTATCACCTCCCAGCTTCTCATTTCATCCCTCTCCCCCACCCACCCACCTTCCGCCTCACTTGGTCTCAACAATGACCTACAGCTTGTAGTCCTACTCCTCCACCAACCTTCTTATCCCACCTTCCTTTCCATTGCTGTTGAAGGGTTTCGGCCCAAAATATTGGCTGTTTATCTCCTTCCATAGAATCTGCCTGGCCTGCTGAGTTCCTCCAGCATGTTGTGTGTGTTCTGCATTTCCAGCAACTGGTGAATCTTTATTGTCAATCACAAATGACACCTGGTAATTGTTTTCTCTGCATGCTAAACAATAAATTAAAGTTCCGTTGTCCATTTCATCACAATAACTATAAAATTGGATATCTTTGAGTAATTACAAGATTCAGAGTACTGTGCAAAACTCTTAGACACATATAAATAGCTAGGGTGCCTAAGACTTTTGCACGATTCTGTAGTGATTTTATGTATTGCACTGTAATGCTGTCACAAAAATAAAACAAATTTCATGACGTATGTGAGTGATGATAAACCTGATTCTGATATGGGTCTCTATTGTGGACTGAGAGTGGGAAAGGGGGCAGGGAGAGGGGAATCATGATTAGGAAAAGAGGAAGGGAGAGAAGAGGGAGTGGGAAGCATCAGAGAGACATTCTGTAATGAACAATAAACAAATTATTTGGAATCAAATGAGCTTGCCTGGTGTCTCAGGGCTGGGTGTGTCTGCACCCATGCCACCCTTCTGCCCCTGGCACCCTTTCTCTGCCACCTGTCCCACACCCCTCTCGCGGCACTCCACCCTCACCATTCCCAACACCCTTTACAAGATTTACAAACTCACTTTCTGCTGCACGTTGACAATTACAGTACTGTGCAAAAGTCTTAGGCACACTAATTAGATAAAACTTTTGTATAGTACTGTACATCCCAGTTTTGATCATAGTATATTCTTATATTAATTTATGGTATATGTTAAGTATTGCACTGTACTGCTGCCACAAGATAACATATTTCATGATGTACACTCAGGGCCTACTTCATTAGGTTCACCTTTCAACCTGGGTGGTCTTCTGCCACTCCACCTCAAGTTTGTCACATTGTGCTCTTCTGCACACCACTGTTGGCTATATGAGTTACTGTCGCCATCCTGTCTGAATGCGTTTTCCTCTAACCTCTCTCAGTAACAAGGCATTTTCGTCCACAGATCTGGATTTTTTTTGTTTTTTTTTAGCACTATTCTCTGTAAGCTCTAGAGACTGTTGTGCATGAAAATCTCAGATCAGCATTTTCAGACATACTCAAACCACCCCAAATGGAACCAACAATCATTCCAGAGTCAGTCACTTAGATCACATTTCTTCCCCGTCTGGTGTCTGGCTTTAACAAGCACTGAACCACTTGACCTCTCGGGAGGTACGGGGAACTGAACAGGCTCTGCAGCTGGGGACTGGGCAGTTCATGTTCCAAGTGTTTTTGGCTACTTTTCTTTTACCATTTGCGTGATTTGATCAAGGCATCAAGGACGACGGTGAAGGATGAACCGGTGTCCCTCTCACTACTCTGCGAGGTTTACTCGCTTCAGTGCTGAACTGGCTCTACAGCTGTGGCCTGAAACAATCGGCACTCACCCCAGCACTGAACTGGTTCCACGGCTACATCCTTCACTCGCCTCCCTGGCTGTGGACTCACTTTCGCAGAATCTGCGGTTCACGCTCTGTGTGTCACTTGTTTACATTTTATTGTTTGCACGATTTGTTCCCTTCTTTACACAATGGCTGTTTGACAGTCTTTGTTGTTTGGGGTTTTTTTTAATGGGTTCTATTGTGTATTCTTGTTTTGTGGCTGCCTGAAAGAAGACGAATCTCAGGGTTGTTTACAGTATACAAACAGTACTTCGATAATAAGTTCGAACTTTGACCTTGTCTGCACACTTTCATGTATGGCTGATTAGATACTTACATTAATGAGCAGGTGCATGGGTATACCTAATAAAGTACCACTGAGTGCATGTTTAATGTATTTCACTGTGTTGCTGCTGCAGAACAACACATCTCACAATATATGTCAGTGATATTAATCCTGATTCAGATCTTGCCTTTAATTTTCCCTCATGGTTCATTGCTTCAGCAACATTTGTTCTTTGTTCCTCATTTCAATGTATCGATTGTTCTATCAGCAAATGCATGGCAGCCCACTTCTATATTACGTTAAATTGTTCAGTCCTTAAACCCACACATTCATCATTCTTGAATTATTAGGGCCAGCCACCCTGGGATCGTTATATAAAAGTTTCTCTCTACTGACATGTCCTAT
Source organism: Hypanus sabinus (assembly GCF_030144855.1). Classification (NCBI taxonomy): domain Eukaryota; kingdom Metazoa; phylum Chordata; class Chondrichthyes; order Myliobatiformes; family Dasyatidae; genus Hypanus; species Hypanus sabinus. The sequence continues at coordinate 11,806,285 of NC_082721.1, forward strand.
ATAGGCAAATTGTGAAAGAAAGCCAGAAATTATTGTACCAATTAAACATTCATCTAGCCAAGAACTTCAGTACAATCTATTTCATATATATATATTCTGTGTGGTTTCATTTACTGATGTTCCACATGTGCTTACTATCTTGTATGTGCGAGACTAGGCCTGAAGCCATGGTGTTGCCTGTTTACAGCCACCAGCAGAGGGGCGTTGAAGCCAGCACGCTCCACCAGAGGCAGTGTGGCATGGCGTCCAGGCTGGGATCGGGGCTAAGTTTGCTCTGAAGATAAGCTTTGTTGTGTTCATCTGCAGATTTCTGCAGCGGCATTGGATGGCATGAGATTTAACTCTTTTAATGAGTGGCTGTGTCTTTCTGCCTATGTGCTGTGTGTGACTGTTGGTAGTATGCTTTGCACCTTGACCCCAGAGTAACACTGCCTCGCTTGACTGTATTCATAGACATCCACGTATAGTTGATTGATGATTAAACTTGAATTGAATTGCATTGCATATCTACTGCAGCAGGGACAGTGCAGTGGTGCAGCTAACTGTGCTGCCACCCCACAGTGACAGTGACCTGGGTTCAAACTTAACCTTTTGGTCCAGTTTGGGTGGAGTTTCTTTCCCCTTGTGACAGTGGGTTTCCTCCAAGTGCTCTGACATCCTCCCACATCCCAAAGATGTATGGGTGGGTCAGTCAATTAGCCTCCGCAAATTGCCTCTGAAGTGTAGGTGAGTAGTTAACTCTGGGAGGAGCTGAAGGGCACCGGGGGAGGTGATAGGCATGTGAGAAGAGGTCATAAATGGAGAATTGAGGAAGAGGGGACTGGGGGTGTAATTTTTTTTTAAAAATCAAATGAGAAATCGAGATTCATGCCATCAGGTTGGACGGAATACAAGGTGTTGCTCCTCCACCCCGAGGGTGGCCTCATCGTGTCACAAGAGGAGGCCAAGGACCAACATGTTAGAACAGGAATGGGAATGGGAATTAAAATGTTTGGCCACCGGGAAGTTTCACTTTTGGTGGATGGAGCGCTGACTACTGGCCCTCAGTCTATGTGTCTTGAGGTCCCGTCCCAGAAACGCAGATTGTTCACTGCTGTCCAAGGCTTTTTAAATGTTTTTAAGCATTGGTGATAATCATAGAAAAAAAGCACTAACGAGGATCAAAAAAATTTCAAAAAAACAAAAAGATTAAACAAGCTAATTTAAATTCCATGCGCATTTAGGTGTCTTGAGTAACACTCACAAAATGCTGGAGGAATTTAGTAAGTCAAGCAGCATCTATGAAGATAAATAGTCAATGGTTCAGGCTGAGATTCGTCATTAGGGCAATGCTGCCTGTCTTACTAAATTCCTTCAGCATTTTGTGTGCCTTGCTCAAGAAGCCTAGATGACCATGGGGTTGAAATTAGATTGTTTCTGATTTTCCGCTGAGGTTGGGTGGGACTACAACTGGAGGTCAATGGTTAAAGGTGAAAGGTCAGTGAGAGTGGGCAGTTTAAATTGCTTGGCATGGACTAGACAGGCCAAAGAGCCTGTTTCTGTGTTGTACTTTTCAATGGCTCTATGACTTACATGAATTAGTCCAGCATTTTGTGTGGGTGTTACTCAAGATTTCCAGCATTTGGATAACCTCGTGTGTCTAGACTCTGTCAAGTAAAAATTTAACCAATACAAATGATTGAAAAACCAAAGTAGGTGATTTGGACCTCATTGGTATTAGTGGAGGGATAGATTAGAATCCTTCAGGTTCAAAATCAAAACTTGTGATCATCAATGAGGCAATGGTGCATGCGTTACCTCCGTCCTTTCTCTTGTGCTTTCTTCCCATGGTCGAATAACGAAGCTTCATTGAAAGAAACTCTGCGACCAGTTGAACAGGTGGATAGAAATCGTTCGGTCTCCAAGTCATGATAGCTGCCAGTTGATAAGCACTCTGAATCGTCAACTTTGATGGTAATTTCTGTAAGATTGAAAATTATTACAGATTACAGCGCGACAATAAATTTTTGCTTTGCTTTTTTTAAAAATCCGCTATGGTGCCTTTGGACACAATGCATTGTTGCCATGGCAACCAGTCCATTAGTTGGTGTACAGAATGGAGTGGCAGGCATTCAGTCGGAGAAACCGCATTCTCTTGCTTCAGTAACTGGCCTTGAGAGGGGATCTTATTGTACACTGCAAAAATGCAATCCTTTGACTGCCTCACAGAAAGTTCAGCATCAACGTTTTCCAACAATTGTTAGCTGCACCACTGGAAAGCTATGTCCCAAATGTAAGCTTTGAATTCTGTTTGAAAACCATTTAAAATTACTTTCATTACAGCTAGTTGAAGTTTATTGTCATTCAACTGTATACATGTATCTCACCAAACAGAACAACGTTCCTCCAGACCAAGGTGCACAACACAATATCTATTACTCATACACACACATATAAAGTAATATTACCACAAATAAATGAGCAAATAATAAAAATATATTCCAGAAGACTTACAATTAGTGTAAGAGGCATTTATGACAGAAGTCAAAACATAAACACTATAACTAACGTTACTGGAGCTTCATACATGATCCGACCTGTGAGGTGGTAGGGAGTTCAGTAGTCTCAGGCCCTGGGGGAAGAAGCTGTTACCCATTATGGTGAACTACATATACCTGTCTGGACTCGCCCCCTGCTGACTGCTCCTGTGGCTCCTCCCACAGACCCCTGTATAAAGGCGATCAGAGCCAGGGCCCTGCCCTCAGACTCCAGGATGTAGTATGGTGGTCACTCACTGCTGGTTCCTTCTTCCAGTCAATAAAAGCCGATATCTCGCCTTTACGTCTCAGAGTGAGTTATTGATGGTGCATCAGCCATCCTCATAGTCCTGATGAAGGGACTTGGCCCAAAATGTCAACTGTTAATTCCCCTCCATAGATGCTACCTGTCTTGTGTGGTGAACTACATATACCTGTCTGGACACGCCCCCTGCTGACTGCTCCTGTGGCTCCTCCCACAGACCCCTGTATAAAGGCGATCGAGGCCTGAGCCCGGCCTCTCAGTCTCTAGGATGTAGTATGGTGGTCACTCACTGTTTGTTCTTTCTTCAGTCAATAAAAGGCGATATCTCGCCTTATGTCTCAGAATGAGTTACTGATGGTGCATCATCTTGCTAAGTTCCTGCACCATTTTGAGTGTTACTTTGGATTTCCAGCACCTGCTGAATCTCTTGTGTTTATGTGTTTATGTCGTGCAACTTCTCCCTGTCATTTGACTCTGTCTCTTTACTCAATGAATAAAACTTCACAGAGTCACTCACCTCACTCTGTTTGCACTGGAATCCATTGCTGACCCATGCTCAGTACTGCCCCACTCCCAGGGACAGATTTGCCAAGGTTCACCCTGATCTGAGGGTAAAGGACCTGACCCTGAATCTAGTCTGGAATCTGGGCTTCAGCTCTGTAGAGTGATGGTCCTGATCCTGGATTACTTGTGCTGCACTCGTGTCAGAGTTCTGGGAGTAGAATTAGGCCATTCAGCCCACTAAGTCTGCTCTGCTATTCAAACATAGTTGATTTCTTCCCCTGATAAGGGTCTCGGCCTAATACATCAACCGTGTATTTCTTTTCATGGTATGGAATAAACAGTGACATTCACCAGCTGCTCATATGACCATTCACTACCTGATCCCATGGCTTCACATGACCCTGATTGGGGGGGGGGGGTGTGCTAAGCAGGTGCTACACCTTGCCCAAGGGTGACCTGCAGGCTAGTGGAGACAAGGAGTACCTTACACCTCCTTTAGCAGAGATGTATCTCCACCCTGCCATCCAAAACCCATTGTCTAGCAGCACATTAAAAGATAGAGGAACTTAGGTCAAGTAGTATCTGGGGGGCTGGGGGGTGGGGTGGAAATGGGGTCAGAGATGGAGTCAGCACCCTAGGTCAATACAGTTTATCTAGAATTAAAACATCCACAATTTATTTCCATAGTTGCTGCCTGTTTTGCTGAGTTCCTCCAGGTAACACACACAAAGTGCTGGAGGAACTTTGCAAGTCAAGCTTGGGGAATTAACAGTCAGGGATTTGGGCTGAGACATAGATTCATAGAGTTATAGAGCACTGCAACACAGAAACAGACCCTTTGGCCTAACTAGTTCACGCTGAAATGTTATTCTGCCTAGTCCCATCAACCTGAACTTAGAGTACAGCCAGTGAAAGTCAAGGCACAAGCAAACACACAACATGCAAGAGAATTCCTGGCAGTATGGTTTTCCATGAAAAATTCTGTAAACGGACATGTAGACCTCAGATTTTCCATGAAAAATTCTGTAAACAGACATGTAGACCTCAATCCCATTTATAGGCCAATGTGGGCAAAATTCCAGACCACAACTCATAGAATTCACCACACAACCAATCAGCAACGAGACCCTCTCCCTATATCACAATTGAGTTTCCGTAATGGTGACCAATCAGCTGATTGATAAGTATATAAAGGCCAAGCATTTGGAGAATGCACCACAAATAACCACCGCATTGATGATGTCTCCTTGCATGACAACAAAACATCTGCAAATAAATTGTCAAAATCAGAGAATAACTTAACCCAACCATCAACCTCCCGAGCTACACATTTTCCAAGTTATTTCCAAAATAGCATGTGTTGCCCCAGATTCTAGCGCCTGCAGTCAATTGTTCCTCAATGTTATCCTTTAGTCTCATAGTAGTCTCCTCAGTACTAGGCTAGGCAACGTCACCAGTATTCATGTCATCTGAAAACATACTATGCATACAGTTGTATGCAGATCATGAACATAGATAATACAAGAACAGATTCCTGCGGTGCACCACTGCTCACAGGCCACATTCACACAGCAACCCTCCACCATCACTTTCTGCATCTTATCATCAAGTCAAAGTCGAACCTAATTTTGTCAACTTGTCTTCGAGCTCTACCCTTCTAAAACACTTTGACGTGGGATTTTTTCAAAGGCCTTTCAGGCTGTCCAGGTTTGTCCAGGTTTCATTCTGAGAAACCTGTTCACTGAGGTTGTGGCTATTAAAACTGACATAGAATAATATAAACGGCAGAAGTATGCTGCTGGAAGCAAGGTAAATAGTCTATCTTTATTGGAGTCAATTAAATAATTTAATTAATTTTAAGTATGTGTGTACGCTTCAGTCTTTCAATTGTTTTAAATAATTTTAATATTTTAACATTACTTTTATGGCTTTAAACAGGCCCTGATTGATTTAGAATTTTTGTTGGTGAGGCCCAATTTGGAGTGTTATGAGCAGTTGTGGTCAGCCACCTACAGGAAAGATGTAAATAAGGTTGAAGGGGTACAGAGAAAATTTACAAAGCTGTTGCCGGGTCTGGAGGGCTTTAGTTATGAGGAAAGATTGACTAGGTTAGGACTTTATTCCTTGGAATGTAGAAGACTGAGAGGAGATTTGATAGAAGCATACAAAATTTTGAGGGGTATGGCTAGGGTAAATGCAAGCAGGGTTTTTCCACTGTGGTTGGGGACTACATCTAGAGGTCATGGGTTAAGGGTGAAAGGTGAAAAGTTTAAGGGGAACATGAGGGGAAACTTCTTCATTCAGAGGGTGGTAAGAGTGTCGAAGGAGCTGCCAGCACAAGTGCTGTATGCCAGCTCAATTTCAACATTTAAGAGAAGTTCAGATAGGTATGTGGATGGTAAGGGTATGGAGGGCTATGGTCCTGGTGCAGGTCGATGAAAGTAGGCAGTTTAAATGGTTCAGCATAGACTAGATGGACCAAAGGGCCTGTTTCTGTGCTGTTGTTTTCTATGTCTCTATGACACCTTTAGGTTTAATATCACTGGCATAGTTGGGAAATTTGTTGTTATGTGGCAGCAGTACATTGTGATACATAACAATAAAAGCTGTAAATTATAGTAAGTATATACATTTCAGAAGTTAAATTGAATAAGTAGTGCAAAAAAAGAAAAAAGAGCAGTGGGGAAGTGTTCATGGGTTCAATGTCCATTCAGAAATCTGAAATCTGGATAGTTAGTCCAATATTCCCCCTATTTTCTTTTACAACTGCATAGTCCAACCATGGCTCCAAGCAGAAATGTTTACATGGCTTGAAAACTGCTTGGCACATTACATAAAAGAAAACTCCAGCTGTGCAGCAACAAAGGCTACGTGTCCGAGAGCATTTCAGTTACTGCACAGCATAGAGGGAACTGTGTTAGTGACCCTAGGAGTGAGACCTCATGAGCTGTAAAAGCCATTCATGCAACTGGAGCGATTTATTGTACGGTTGATGCACCATCAATAACTCACTCTGAGACGTAAAGGCGAGATATCGGCTTTTATTGACTGGAAGAAGGAATCAGCAGCAAGTGACCACCATACTACATCCTGGAGACTGAGAGGCCGAGCATCAGGCCTTGATCGCCTTTATACAGGGGTCTGTGGGAGGAGCCACAGGAGCAGTCAGCAGGAGGCGAGTCCAGACAGGTATATGTAGTTCACCACAATGGTCATGTAACCTGGAAAGAGGCGCTTTGTTCTACGGTGCTCTGCACTAACCATCAAACACTCATGTACTCTCAACCCATTTTATTTCCCCTCAACTCCCCCAGATTTTACCCTCATCTACATATTGGGGCAATATATTGCAGACAATCAAGCTACCAACCCAGACATGTTCCGGATGTGGGAGAAAACTGGACCACCCAGAACTCCTTCTAATATTTTTTTTTACTGCTGCGTGGACCAGCCATTGTTCTGAGCAGGAGGTTTTTACATGGCCTGAAAAGTGTGCGGCACTTTATATTCACATTATATAGGAGGGAGATTGAAACGGCAACAAACTCTTGCTCATTGTCAGCAAGAACAAGTTATTGACTTCAGGAGGTCCATAAGTCAGTCCTCGTCAGAGGATCAGAAGTGGAGAGGGGCAGCAGTTTTATATTCCTCAGTGTTATTAATTCAGAAGGCCTGTTCTGGGGAAGTAGGTGCAATTATGAAGAAAGCACTGCAGTGACTCTACTTTCTTAGGAGCTCATGTAGATTCAGAATGACATCTAACACTGACAAACTTCTATAGAAGGGTACTGGAGAGTATATTGAGTGGCTGCATCACAGCCTGGTATGGAAACACCAATGCCCTCGAATGGAAAATCCTACAAAAAGTAGTGGATATGGCCTGGTCCATCACGGGTAAAGCCCTCCCCACCCTTGAGCACATCTACATGAAGCATCATCACAGGAAAGCAGCATCCACCATCAGGGACTCCCATCACCCAGGGCATGCTCTCTTTTTGCTGCAGCCATTAGAAAGAAGGTACTGCAGCCTCAGGACTCACAGCACCAGTTTCAGGAACAGTTATTACCCCTCAACCATCAGGCTCTTGAACCAAAGGGGATAATTTCACTTGATTTTACTTGCCCCTTCATTGAAATGTTCCCATAACCTATGGACTCACCTTTATCTCATATTCTTGATATTTATTGCTTATTTATTTATTACTATTATTTTTTCTTTCTTTTTGCATTTACACAGCTCTTTGTCTTTTGCACACTGGTTGAATGCTCAAGTTGGTGCAGTCTTTCATTACGGCTATCGTTCTATTTTGGACATTGCAGGAAAATGTATCTCAGAGCTGTACATGGTGACACATATGTATTTTGATAAGATAATAAATTTGCTTTGAACTTTTATTCCATCTGCACAGCAGCAACGGCTATGTGCGCGGGAGCACTTCAGCTACTGCATGGCTGCACACCCACGCAGCTTAGAGGGAAGAGTGACCCAGAGGTAACCCACAAGGTCACAAGGAGAATGTGCATCTTCCCCGTGGACAGCGCCTGAGCTTACAATTCAACCTGGACAGAGAGAAGAGATGGTATATGTACCACCTACACCACCGTGCCATAGGAGGCCGTTCAGCCTATTCTACGCCCATCCAAAAATGGACTTTGAGGTAATAAGAACACAAGAGTTATGAGCAAGAGTCAACCAACTGGCTTGTTGAGCCTGCTCTGTCTTTCAATAAGACCATGGCTTATCCGGCTGTGGACTCAGCTCCATCTGCTTACCTTTTCCCCATAACACTTAATTCTCCTGCTATGCAAAAATCTATCAACAATGTCTTAAATATATTTACTGTAGCCTCTACTGCTTCCCCGGGCAGAGAATTCCACAGATTCACTACTCTCTGGCGAAAGGAGTTACTCAAACCCTCCTAAATCTATTCCCCCAAATCTTGATAGTTCTAGTCCTGCTTACCAGTGGAAACAACTTTCTTGTCTCCATGTTATCTATCCCTTTTATTATTGCGTATATTTCAATAAGATCCTCTCTCATTCTTCTGAATTCCAGCGAGCGTAATCCCAAGTGACTCACTCTCCTCTCACAGGTTAACCCCCTCATCTTCAGAATCACCTTTGAACCACCTTTGCACAGCCTTCAAAACCATTATGTCCTTCCTCAATCACACTTCTGTTACTATGGCTAGTTATTTCCACTGAGTGGGATAAGTTTCTGTCTTTGCCTCACATTTTAATATAGTTCTGATTTTCCCCACCCACATCACAATGATTTTCCATTAACTCACTACAGCACCACGGTCTTGTTTCTCTGATACTTTCCATCTAATCTGCAGCTCATTGTGACACCTGAACTATAAGACTATTTAAGACATAGGAGCAGAATTAGGCCAATCAGCCCATCGAGTCTTCTCGACTACTTCCAAGAAAAAGCTGCAGAAATGCAATATATTGAAGGACTGTCTTCATTTTTCATTGGAAATCTGTGTGTAGTGGTTATAGTGTTGGGAAAGAAAGGGCTTCAACTTTATCCCCCTAACGCCAAAGTCAGACACAGTAAATAACATCCAGAGAAACACTGCCTTCAAAGTTCAAGTTCAAATTTCAAAATAAATTTATTATCAAAGTATGTGTATGTCACCGTATACAACTCTGTGACTCATTTTCTTGTGGGCATTCATAACAAAACAAAGAAATACAATGGAACCAACGAAAAACCTACACACACTGACAGGCAGCCAGTGCACAAAAGGCAAACTGCATACACAAAAAAATAAATAATATTGAGAACACGAGTTGTAGAGAGCTTGCAAGAGAGTCCATAGGTAATTTTCAGTGATCAGTTCAGCATTGAGGTGAGTGAAGTCATCCACACTGGTTCAGGAGCCTGATAGTTGAAGGGTAATAACTGTTCCTGAATCTGGTGGTGTGGGACCTGAGGCTCCTGTACCTTCTTTCCTGATGGCAGCAGAAAGAAGAGAATATGGCCTGAATGGTGGGGGTCCTTGATGATGGAGGCTGCTTTCTTGTGGCAGTGCTCCTTGCAGACATGCTCAAGGCTGCAGTGCATTTATAAAGCCCTGCCAAAGTACTGCCAAACAAAATTCACTGTTACACCAGCGTAACACATCCATCGTTCACACAGTCAATCCTGTGATATTCACAACAGGATTGCTAGATATATGCTAACGAGTACTATGTTTTACACCGTTCCTTACTCCAAGCTCCAGTTCATTCAGAATTGGGTTGGCACGGTAGCGTAGTGGTTAGCACAACGCTTTGCAGCATAGGCGACCCGAGTTCAATTCCCGCGCTGCCTGTATGTGCCTGCATGCTTGCATGTGTTTCCTCCGGGTGCTCTGGTTTCCTCCCACAGTTCAAATAACTGGTCATGGTAAATTGTCCCATGATTAGGGCCAGGGTTAACTTGATGAGCTGCTTTGTGGTGCAGCTTGAAGGGCTAGAAAGGCCTACTCCAAGCTGTATAAATAAATAATAGATAATTAAATAAAAATTGATTGAGAATATCCAAGCTTACATTTACCTGGAGCTAAACAACTGACAGCCAAAGAAACAGTTGTCCCATGAGTCAGGTCAAATTAATACCTAACTCTTAAATGTCAGTCCCTTCTGTTTTTTCTCTCCCCTCTTCATCCTGTGCTACATAAAAATGAAACAGCCAAGTATGATTCTTCTAACTTGGCAGGTCTGAACATTCTGTTGTATATTTTTACTGGCTGCATAAGGCACTAAGAGTTCTTCTAAATGATGAATTTCCTCTCTATTTGCGGGTGTTGTTGAGCTCAATTGGCTGCTGTCTTTCTGAGACGCAGAGTCACAGTCAGAGTTATACAGCAAGGAAAATGAGACTTTGGACCCACTCGTTCATGTTGACTAACTTGCCTGACTGAGCTAGACCCAATTGCCTGTGTTTGACCCAGAAAACGTCCCATTAGAGCTTTCCTATCCATCAACTTGTCCAAATGTCTTTCCAAACTGAAATTGTACTCTACTGCTTCCTCTGGAAGATCGTTCCTTATACGCACCACTTTCTGCATAAAGAAGTTGCCCCTCAGGCCCCTTTTTAAATTGGCCCTTCTCACTTTAAATCTATGCCCTGTACTTTTGACACCCCGACCCTGGGAAAAAGACAGAGGCTACTTACCTTATCTATGCACCTCATTCAAGACTCAAGATTGTTTATTGTACACGTGAACAACACCCGAGTGTTAAGGAGAACAAAATGATTGTTACTCCAGAACTGATGTGGCACAGAAAAAAACCACAATATGCATAAAGACCGCAATAAATAAACATGATAAATATAAATATAAAAGCAACCCTATAAAAGACAATGCACAAGTAACTGTTGTATACATAGACTGATGATATGTGCATAAAGTGACGCTGGGAGATGTGTACGTTGTGGTGCTGGGGTTGGTAATGGGTGTAGGTTGTCAATCATCCTGAAGGCTTGGGGGAAGTAACTGTTTGTGAGTCTGGTGGTCCCGGTGTGCATGTTGTGTCACTCTTCCCTGATTTATTTATTTATTGAGATACAGCGCGGTTTGGGCTCTTTCAGCCCTTCAAGACTCGCCGCCCAGCAATCCCCCGACTTAACCCTAGTCTAATCACGGGACAGTTTACAATGACCAATTGATCTACCAACTGGAATGTCTTAGGACTGAGGGAGGAAACCCACACAGGACACAATGCGAGTGAGACGAACTGTCTGTATGCAGGTTGCTGGGATCCTTTCTGTGTATACGTCCTTGATGGCGGGTAGACTGGTGTCGACGATGCATTGGGCAGCTTTAACACCCCGTTGTAGACCCCTCCTATCTGCCGAATGTATCCCAATGAATTCATTGGTAGAATAACACAGGACATTTTGGGATTTTATGTACATTTTATGACATTTTATGTATGGCACTGTACCATTGTCATAAAAAAAACAAATTTCATGATATACGTGAGTGATGATAAACCTAACTCTGATCTGGGTCTCTGTTGTGGACTGAGAGTGGGAAGGGGGCAGGGAGAGGGGAATCATGGTTGGAAAAAAGGGAAGGGAGAAGGGAGGGAGGGGGAGTCAACAGAGAGGCACTCTGTAATGATCAATAAACTAATTGTTTGGAATCAAATAACTTTGCCTGGTTTCTCTGGGCTGGGTGTGCCTTCACCCATACCTGCCCCTGGCACTCCTCCTCTGCCACCTGCACCACACCCCTCTCATGGCACTCTACCCTCACCATTCCCAGCAACCTTTGCTCCTGCCAGTTTTACAAACTCGCTCTCTGCTCCACATTGACAAATACAGTACTGCGCGAAAGTCTTAGAAACTCTGACTATATGCCTGCACGGTAATGTATTTGACAGAAATTATTCCACTCAGAAATAGTAATAATTGGAACCTGACAACTGTTGATATATTCTGATCAGTGTAAAATGTATGCAGGTTGCCATGGCAACGTTGTATTGCCCTTTTATTTAAAAACAATTTCATGAGATCTGAACTGACTCAGTCTGTTGGTGTCAGGTCCATTTACAGGTGCTCCAGATCAGTAGCAATAATTTGCATATATGCATTCATTCGTCTTCAAAGAATAAAAAAAAAGCACAGCTTGTGGCTGGATTTCGATCAAATAACTTTTCAGTTCATTTGAACAGCTTAAACCAGCAGGACAGCGGAAAGATCAGTGATACCCAGAATAGCAAATGGTAAATTTAACTAAATCATTCCAAAGAGCAAAGATTAGCTTTATTTGTCACATGTACATTGAGACATATGGTGAAAGGCATTGTATGCATCAAATCAAATCAGCGAGGATTGTGCTGAGGCTGTCCAAGAGACTCGCCATCATACTATATCCATAACACACTTGATGCACCATCAATAACTCACTCTGAGACGTAAAGGCGAGATATTGGCTTTTATTGACTGGAAGAAGGAACAAGCAGTGAGTGACCATCATACTACATCCTGGAGACTGAGAGGCCGGGCTCAGGCCTCGATCGCCTTTATACCGGGGTCTGTGGGAGGAGCCACAGGAGCAGTCAGCAGGGGGCGTGTCCAGACAGGTATATGTAGTTCACCAAAACACTAGCCCTAACTGTACGTCACTGGAACGTGGGGGGAAACTCACATGGTCACTGTAGAACGTACAATCTCCTTAAAGACAGCAGTGTGAATCTAACCCCGAATGGTGTCAGCTAGCATTTTTGATTTGCAGAGACTGCTGGATAGTTGAGTGTGGCTTCTCTCATTGAAGCATCTAAGACCAGGAGTAGGAGTCAGTCATTGTATCAGAATCAGATTCAGAATGAGGTTTATTATCACCGGCATGTGTCATGAAATTTGTTAACAGCAGCAGCAGCAGTACGATGCAATACACGATAATATAGAAAGGAAAAACAAATGTATATAAATTACAGTAAGTATATATGTATATTGAATAGATTAAAAATAGTGCAAAATCAGAAATGATATATATTTTTTTAAAAAGTGAGTTAGTGTTCAAGGGTTCAATGTCCATTTAGGAATCAGATGGCAGAGGGGAAGAAGCTGTTCCTGAATCGCTGAGTGGGTGCCTTCAGGCTTCTGTACCTTGTGGTACAGCATAGGGAATTGTATGATCATGCATTTTGGCAGAAGAAATAAAGCTCAAAGTAAATTTATTATCAAAGTACATATTTATCACCATTTACTATCTTGAGATTCATTTTTCACAGTAGAATAAAGAAATACCAAGGAATCAATGAAAAACTACACACAAGCAAAACCTGACAATCAATGTAAAAATGAACACAAACTGAGCATTCCAAAAAAACCTAATTATAAATAAATAAGTAAATACTGAGAATGTGGGTTGTATGGTCCTTGAAGGTGGGTCCATAGGTTGTAGAATCCATTCAGAGTTGCAGTAAGTGAAGTTATCCACACTGGTTCAGAAGCCCTAATGGTTGAGGTTGTAATAATGGTTTCTAAGCCTGGTAATGTGGGACCTAAGGCTCATGTATCTCCTTCGAGATGAGAAGAGAGCATGGTCTGGATGGTTGGAGTCCTTGATGATAGATGCTGCTTTCATGTATCAGTACTCCTTCTTGTACCAATGCTGGGGAGAGCTTTGCCTGTGACAGACTGGGCTGTGACCATCACTTATTGTAGGCTTTTAGATTGGCATTGATGTTTCCATACCAGGCAGTGATGCAACCAGTCAGGATACTCTCCACTGTGCGCCTATAGATGTTTATCAAAATGTTAGATAACTTGCCGAATCAATGCAAACTCCTAAGACAGTAGAGCTGTAATATGCTCAATGCTGAAGAAAACTGACTGGATTTCTAAGCAGAAACAAAGATAATTCTTCACCTATAGTGATCTCAGCTTGAAATCAATGGAAGGCAAGGCTGAGTGTGATGAATAATTTCAGGCAGGTTTGATATCACTGATTTTACAGTTTTATCTGAATTTAAGCTCACCCCATGTCTCTGCCTCTGGCTTTAAAATGAAGTAATTTCACATGAGCAATTGAATGGAGAGGATCCAGAGGAGGTCCATGATAAAGGATCCCAGGAATGAAAGAGTTAACATAAGAGAAATGTTTCATGGCTCTCGGCCTGGAACTTAGAAGAATGAGGGGGGACCTCATTGAATCCTATCAAATACTGAAAAGCCTCAGTAGAGAAGACATGGACAGGATGTTTTCTATAGTGGGAGAGTCTAGGACCACAGGGCACAGCCTCAGAATATCAGGATATGCCTTTAGAACAGGGATTAGGGTAAATGGCCTAATTCTGCTCTTAAGTCTTATGGTCTTTATGATCTTATGGGGAGAGGGGAAGAGGGAAGGGGAGGGGGAAGGGGGAGAAGGGAGGGGTGAGAGGGAGGGGGAAGAGGGGAGGGGATATATATAGATATACACACATATATGAATTGCTGTACTGATATAATACTTTTCCACCTTCCACGCAACATCTGAGATGATCGCTGATGCAATGTCAAATGAAACCAAATTAGGAAGTTTTGTTCTTGGCCCTAGGCCCACTGGTTTACAATTATCCGAAAGATTGCAGACATTTTCAGTGTAAGGTCAAACTTTCTTCCTTCCCACGCTCTTCCCTCCCTACCACTCAGTGGTTCTGTGGTCTCCTGTTCTGGGCCATTTAAATAGCCCAGAGTCCCCACAGCAAGAATTGATCTTGGTGAAACATCACACACACTATGAAGAAATTTATTACACACATTTTGGGCACCCAAGATTTGAGATAATAGGGACAAGGTCTGAGAAGTGGAAGTGAGAAATAATTACCTATCAGAGTTTTAGAGTGATACACTTGAAGAAAAGTTGCACAGTAGTACAGTGATTAGGGAATATTTTGAAGTGCCAGTGATCAGCAATCGAGATCCAATTCCCATCGCTGTTTGAAGGTGTGACTGTCCGTGTTTCTTTCTTTCTTCCAGATGTTCTGGTTTCTTCCCACTTTTCAAAGAGGGTCAGGTTACCATTAGGGTTAGTAAACTGTAGGCTTACTACGTTGGTGCCAGATACATGGTGACACTTGCAGACAGCCCGCAATGCAGATAACATTTCTTCCCCATTCTGATGTTTGGTCTGCTTGCTTTTGTGCATTGAGTTGCTGCCTCATTATTGGTTGATCATATATTTGCATTAACGAGCAAGTCTATAGGTGTACCGAATAAATGGCCACTGAGAGCATATTCAATAATAATTTGTAAATAACTTGATAAAACATCTGCACATATTAATAGTATGCAGTAGATAAGTTTGTTTGTGATTATCTGAATTTTGTGGACATGATTTATAACATTTGTCTCTTTATATTGGACAACAACTGGGATTTGGTTTCCAGTAATCAATATTAAGCAATTATTCAATAACTTTGCAGATCAACCATTAATACTTTTGAAATTATATCCTTTGACCAATGACACCCAATGCTATCAAAACAAGATGACATGAAGGCCAAATCTTTCAAAATATTACATAATGCATACACTTCACTTCATTCTGTTCTATGAAATCACAAGAGACTGCAGTTACTGGAATTTGGAGCAACAAATACTTTACTGAAAGAATCCAGAACTGCAGGACTTCAACCCAAAAACCTCAACAGTTCCCTTCTTCCCGTAAGATGCTGCTTGACCCACTGAGTTCCTCCAACAGATTGTTTATTGCTCCTGTTGTATATTCAGTTTCATTTTGCTCTGCATATCATTAAGCTAATGACTTGCATTCAAGATTACCAGGACTGGCTAGGAAATGTATTGTCAGTAGTTCAAAATACTAGAACTCACTGAACACAGCTGTAGGAATATTTTCACCACTCAACCTGCAAGACTTCACCATCACCTTCTCAAAGTCACTTATGGGTTAAATGACAGTCTTGATCATAAATAAAATGTTTGATCGAGTCCAATCGCCTGTATCTGCTGAAACAGAAAGGTGGCTATCCTAACTACCAATAACATGCCAGAAGACTGCAACTCTTTGTTGGTTGCTTTCTGATTACATTTTCAATCCCCATTCATCCCTTGTGTTTCCTGAAGCAACCAGTGTTCAGTTTTGGTCACCCTGCTGCAGGAAAAATGCCATTAAGCAGGAAAGAGTGCAGAGAATATTTACAAGCATGTTACCATAACTTGAGTGATGGAGTTACGAGACAAGTTGAGCAGGCTGGGGCTTTTCTCATTGGCGTGTAGGAGAATGAGGGGCGATCTTATGGAGGTGTATAAAATCATAAGTGGTATAGAATAAGCACAGTCTCTTCCCCAGGGTAAGGGAAATCATAAAACAGAGGGCACAAGTTAAGGTGAGAGAGAAAAGATTTAATAGGGACACAAGGGGCAACTTTTCACCCAAAGGGCAGTCAGTATATGGAATGAACTTTTGTTGAGGCAAGTAGATTAACATTATTAAGAAGGCACGTGGATTGGTATACATGAATAGGAAAGGCTTAGAACAGGGGTTCCCAACTTTTTTAATGCCATGGACCAACACCATTAAGCAAGGGATCTGAGGACTCCAGGTTGGGAACCCATGGGCTTCAGAGGGATATGGGCCAAGCACAGGCAAATAGGGCTAGCTTAGCTGACAAACTTGGTCAGCATGGACCAGTTGGGCCAAAAGGTCTGTTTCTGTGCAATGTGACAGTGACTCTAGCCAGTTCATAGCCTTTGCAATCATGGAAAGATCTGAGAAATGACTAAACGGGTTCAACCATTTATTTGTTTAACCACAACATTCTTTTGATGTGGAGCAGCCAACAATGCAAGTCCAACTTGTTTTGTTAAAATTCCCTTTCTACAGCACTCCTCCTGGATAAAGCCCAAAATAGAGAGGGAGTTGTTGCAAATATTTTTTTTTAAATAACCCAACCTTGAAGTGAAGATGTTTTAAAAGTTTGCATCAAATCCTGTTAGTGTCATGCTCCCTTTGTGCTGGTTTGCAGGGGAATCGACGCATTAGGCTGTGTGCAGATCTGCCCTGGAACCCTGACAGGAAATTCATCACAGGCAAAGCTCTACCCACCACCGAGCACAACTACACGGAGTGCTGTCACAAGATCCACCATCAACGAACCACCACCATCCAGGCGATGCTCTCTTCTCACTACCACCATCGGGCAGGAGGTACAGGAGCCTTAGGTCCTACGGGACCAAGATCAGAAACAGTGATTACCTTTCAACCTTCAGACTGCTGAACATGCATGGATAATTTCACTCACCACAACTCTGAACTGGTTCCACAACCTACAGGCTCACTTTCAAGGACCCTACAACTCCTGTTCTCAGTGTTATTTATTTATTGCAGAATTTGTCTTCTTTTACACATTGGCTGTTTCTCTTTGTTTATGTATAGTTTTTCATTAATTAATTTTGTATTTCTTAATTTCTTGTAAATGCCTGCAAGAAAATGAATCTTAGTGTAGTATACGATAACATATATGCATTTTGATAATAAATTGACTTTGACAATTAATGTACAACAGTTAACAATTGTTCTTAAACATTCACTTCAGTTATGAACTTTTTAATAGAAAGAAACTAGCTGGTAAACAGCAATTTAGAGATTTTCCAATAAACTATAGCAAATTTATTCAGAGTTTTTCAACATTCCAGGCAAAAACAAATATCCTTAACTGCTATTCCCCCACAGTAATACTTCTATCCCTTTCCTGGCCCAGAGGTCTGGTCCCTTGGACATCTTATGGAGCTTTGACCAAATATCCTTTCCCTCTGTCTGGAAAAAGACCAGTGCGTATTATTGGCTTACCTCAACAAAGCATCATCACATCATCGTTACATGCCATGTCATATGACATGATTATGTGCCATGTTGTGTGACGTGGGTGATTATGGTCAATGACCATGATTGTTCTTGGCAAATTTTTTCTACAGGGGTGGTTTGCCTTTCCCTTCTTCTTGGCAGTGTCCTTACAGGACTGGTGACCCCAGCTATTACCAATACTTTTCAGAGATTGTCTGCCTGGTGTCAAGGGATCACATGACCGGGTCCTGTGATATGCACCAGCTGCTCATACAACGATCCACCACCTGCTCACACGGCTTCAAGTGACCCTGATTGGGGGTGAGGTAGGGGCTAAGCAGGTGCTATAGCCCAGGCTAATGCAGGGAAGGAGCATCTAACAGTGCTTTTGGTAGTGATGTACCTTCACTCCTATGAAATGTTGGCACAGGCAAAATGGCCAGATGCTCTCTTGCCTGTTGTGCAGTTCTATGATTTAGACAGTAGTTATTATTTCTCTGTCCAATCAGAAACTTAAAACAACTTTTAAAATTGGACTTTAGTTCAGATTTCCAGATTAAACCTACTTGGAATGACCAACTCTCCTGAGTCTCTACCCATGAAGATCGAGAGGGGCACACACTTGACCAGGCATCAGTGAAAGTCAGGGCGCAAGCAAACACACTGCACGCTACAGAATTCCTAGAAGCGTGGTTTTCTACAAACAATTTTATAAACAGACATACGAGTGAATCTGCAGATGCTGGAAATAAATAAAAACACAAAATGCTGGCAGAACTCAGCAGGCCAGACAGCATCTATGGGAGGAGGTAGTGACGACGTTTTGGGCCGAAACCCCTCATCAGGAGTGAAGTAACATGGGATGGTCGAGGGGGGATAAGAAGTCGGGGGAGTGGGAGCTGGGAAGTAGAGAGCTGGGAAGTGATAGGCTGGAGGGAAATGGGCTGGGGGAAGGTGGAGAATTATGGGAAATACAAGAGAAAGAAAGGTAGGGCTGGGGGGAGATTATAGTGGGAGGGGGGAAAAGATAGAGAAAGAGAACCAGACTAAAATAATAGATAGGGATGGGGGTGGGGGGGGCAGGGGTATCAACGGAGGTCTGTGAGTTGAATGTTCATGCCGGCAGGTAGGAGGCTACCTAGGTGGGAGATAAGGTATTGCTCCATCGACCTGCGTGTGGCCTCATCTTGACGGTAGAGGAGGCCATGGACAGACATGTTGGAGTGGGAGTGGTCTGTGGAATTGAAGTGTGTGGCCACAAGGAGATCCCGCCACTACTGAAGGACCGAGCACCGGTGTTCGCCGAAATGGATCACTGGATACAGTATATCACCCCAGTTGACTCGCAGGTGAAGTGGTACCTCACCTGCCCCCACACTTCTTCAGAAGTGCTACACCTGTCCCCACACTTCTTCCCTCACCACCATCCCAGGCCCTAGACAGCCCTTTCAGGTGAGGCACCACTTCACCTGTGAGTCAACTGGGGTGATATCCAGTACCAGAGGGCATGGATTGAGAATAAGAGGTCAGTTATTTAAAACAGAGTTGAGGAAAAACTTCTTCTCCCAGAGAGTTGTGGAGGTGTGGAATGCACTGCCTCGGAAGACGGTGGAGGCCAATTCTCTGGATGCTTTCAAGAAGGAGCTAGGTAGATATCTGATGGATAGGGGAATCAAGGGATATGGGGACAAGGCTGACTGGGTATTGATTGTGAATGATCAGCCATGATCTCAGAATGGCGGTGCAGACTCGAGGGGCCGAATGGTCTACTTCTGCACCTATTGTCTATTGTCTAACACAGTGTTAACCACACAACCAATCAGCAATAAGACCCTCTCCCTATGTCACAATTGAGTTTCTGTGATGATGACCAATCAACTGATTGATAAGTATATAAAGGTCAAGCATTCGAAGGACACACCACAAGTGAACGCCACACTGATAATGGCTCCTCGCATGGTGGCCAAACATTTGCAGATAGATTGCCAAGATCGGAGAACAGCTCAAACCAACCATCAACCACCCAAGCTACACATCTTCCGAATAATTTCCAAATTTAGCGATTTTACCGTCACATTAGAGCAGAGGTTCTCAACCTGGGCTTCACGGACCCCCTTGGTTAATGGTAGGGGTCCATGACATAAAAAAGGTTGAAAACCACTGCATTAGAGTCAAAGAGGAACATTACTGGCCAGGGCAACTGCACTGGATTCTAATCCAGCGAGTTTCACTAAAATTACCCTGTAGACTCAGTTTGTGAATTGAACAAGCTGAATTAGGAAATGCGTATGCTAGGAACAGACTTACTTGGTACCAGTCTTTTAGAATTTACATTAAAAGAATTTAAAAGAATCTAAAAGAATTTATATCTTTTAATAATAATAATAATAAGTACTTTATTGATCGCGAATGGGAAATTGTTTCATTACAGCAGCAACATTTAAAAACACAATATTATTATTATAAAGTACAGAATAATAATATACACAATAATAATTTACCAATGTGCAATAGTAATGTATGAAATCGTAAAACCAAGACCCTTATATAATGATATGTGTTCTCCTGTCGCAGAGAGTTGAGAACCACTGCTCTAATGAGATGGTAAAATTTACATCAGCATAAAAGGAGCTGAATAAAACTGAAGCACATTTGGATTTAAGACTAGATATAGGAGCAGAATTAGGCCATTTGGCTGACCAAGTCTGCTCTGCCATTTCATCATGGTTAATCCATTTTCCTCCCAGCTTCCATCTCCTCCCTTCTCCCCATAACCTTTCATGCCTTGTCTAATCAAGAATCTATCAACCTCTGCATTAAATATACCCAATGACTTGGCCTCCACAGCCACCTGTTGGAACATTTTCATTTGAGACATTCTCATTTTTCCAGTAAGCATTTAGCCAAAATTCACTAGAAGCAAAATAACATCTCAGATCTCCTCAAATGCAAAGCCCCTGAGCTTTAGGATTCAAATCTCAATCTTGCTCCCATCTATTTCACCATTGTTACAAAGATCAGCAAAAATGCAGCTATGTCTCAAGCAGGCACTACATGAAATGCAAAGTGTACCTCATCTGAAAGACATCTTCAAATAGAAATGAGTGTTGTCAGACCTTCAAGCCAAAATTTTGCAAAGGTCATGGGCTCCAAGAATCCTCCGGCCCGTCATCCGTGTTCAAAGCCCATGAAGCATGAAGAGTTTATCTCTCAGCTTCCTACTGTGCCGTAGATTGAATCATTCTTAAACCTTGATTTCAGCTTGCTCTAGCACATAGATCCAATAGCTTACACTGTAGTTCCCTCTCACAAGACTAACCCCTGAGGCATTTCTCCCTGGTGTATATCATTGCAGCTTCAAAATCAACATTCATTCTCTGTTCAGTAATTAGCATTAATTCTACCTGTTTCATGCTAGGAGTGTTGATGCTGTAGCTTCATTGGCTATGAGTCTGTCAGTCTATCTGCTTTCATGTCATATATAGATCTTACAAATAAAACCACTCCAGCCTTGAAAACTGACAACTAATAGGGAGTCCTTCAGTTTGGATATTGCTCCAAGTTCACAGTAACCTTTGCTTATCCCTGGACGTCTGATGTTCGGAGAGAGCTACTTCTGCAACTAGGCCTGAAATAACTAATCCTGGGTCTCTCCATCAACCCTTCTGAGCAACCAAACAAAACTGAGAGGAATGTGCAGATGGAAACAACAAAAAGTGGGACAGAACTGTTGTTTATAGATGATCACCAATAATGTCAAATTGTTAGCAAGCAGGCTATTTTACCCCAAATAGAACCATAGAACATTACAGCACAGTACAGGCCCTTCAGCCCTCCATGTTGTACCGACCCAT
The DNA here is from genome assembly GCF_030144855.1 of Hypanus sabinus. Classification (NCBI taxonomy): domain Eukaryota; kingdom Metazoa; phylum Chordata; class Chondrichthyes; order Myliobatiformes; family Dasyatidae; genus Hypanus; species Hypanus sabinus. The sequence goes on from NC_082721.1 coordinate 11,827,718, forward strand.
ATAATCCTTAAAAAAAAGTACTAAACCCACAACCCTCTATTTTTCTTTCATCCATGTGCCTGCCCAAGAGGCTCTTAAATACCCCTAATGTTTTAGCCTCCACCACCATCCCTGGCAAGTCATTCCAGGCACTCATAACCCTCTGTGTAAAAAACTTACCCCTGATGTCTCCCCTAAACTTCCCTCCCTTAATTACAATTAATTAAATACAATGCCTTGAGGAAGTATTCAGCCCCCACAACTATTTTCACACTTTGCTGTCTCATTTTATAAATTTAAAATATATAGAAGTAGGATTTTGAGCTAATCTATAAAACATTCCATGACAAATCAAAAAATTCCAAAACCTGTCAACAATTTACTAAAAATTATAAATAAAAATTATGATTTTGCTCAAAATATTTATCAAAATTATGAGGCTGAAAAAGTGTTCATCATCTTTGTAATTACTCCACTAGCTTTCCTCAGGTACAATACTATATATTACCTTACCAACTCACTCAATTTGTTGATGTAGAAAATTGGAGGATCATCTGTTTTCACTGAATTCATAAGAATAAATACACCCTCTCTCTGCAGGATCCAACAGTATGGTCGATTTTCAACAGACCAAATGAAAATGTAGACAAAAGAGCGTTCAAGATAAGTCAGGAAAATGATAATAGTGAAGAACAAATCTGGGGTAGGGTACAAGATTATCTCAAACATACTGTACCTTGGAACTCAGTGCAGTCCATTTTGAAAAAGTGGAAAAAATATGAAACCACAGCCACACTGCCTAGGTCAGGCCACCCCTCTAAACTTAGTCACTGGAGAAGAATGGCGCTTTGAGGAGAGGCCCAGTGACATCAACGCACTGAGTGAGCTGCAGCAGTCAGTGCTTGCAATTGGAGATGAAGTTCATGGCTCAACAATCTGTAAGGCCTTGCACAAAAAGGGTATTTATGAAAGAGTGGCAAGGAAGATTGGCTAAAAAAAGAAGCATATCCTTGCCTGTAAAGACTTTGCAAAGCACCACTCAGAAGATACTGTAAAGATGTGGAAGGAAGTCCTGTGGTCGGATCAGACTAAATTTCAACTTTTTGTCCTTAATACTAAGTGGTATGTGTGGCGTAAATCTAAAACTGCACATCAGCCCGGTAACACCATCCTACTGTAAAGTATGGTCGAGGTAGCATCATGCTACGGGGATACTTTTCAGCAGCATTGACTGGAAACCTGGTCAGGACTGATGTGAAGCTGAATGCTGCTAAATACAGAGAGATTTTTTATTTATTTATTGAGATAAAGCATAAAGCAGGCACTACCAGCTCCTTTGAAATCCCCATTTTAATCCTGGCCCAATCGTGGGACAATTTACAAATATCAATTAACCCACTAACCGGTACATCTCTGGACTATGGGAGGAAACTGGAGCACCCAAAGGAAACCCACCAAAGGAGATCCTGCTAGCCTCTGCCAGAAAGCTTAAACTGGGGAGGAAGCTCATCTTTCAGCAGGACAACAACCCAAAGCACAGAGTAACCACAGAGAGGCTTCCAATGAAGAAAATTGATGTCCATAAGAGGTCCAGAGTCTTGACCTTAACCTATTCAAACATCCCTGGCAAAACCTCAAGATTGTTGTCCATCATCACTTCCCAAAATACTTGGCGCAGCTTGCGCAATTTTGCAAGGAGGAACGGGCAAATCTTGCTCTATCACGTTGTATAAAGCTAATAGGGACTTATCCAAACAGACAACTGGCTGTAATAGCTGTGAGAAATGGTACAATGTAGTACTGAGCAAAGAAGGGTGAATACTTTTAAACTGCTAACATTTCAGTTCTTGAATTTTTAGTTTTTCATTCTTTACAATTTTCCCTGTGTTTTGGGCTCCCCTGTGAAGAGGGAGGATGTAATTCACAAATAAAAGTTTTCAGTTAAGTTGATGAAAATCCCTGGCTGTAATACCCATTTATGTGAACAAAGGTCTGGGGGCTGAATACTTTACAAGGCACTGTGTTCCAACAATAAGTTCGAACAACAATTTGAAATTTCTAATTAAATATCAAAACATAAATTCTCAGAATAAAGCAGAAATACAAGTAGCTTACCTTGTGTTGGCTGAGAGTCGTCCAGGTAAGTTGTGTTGGTTTTTTCAGGATCATCGTTAGCCCTAGGAGGGGAGAGTTCAGAGATGTCAGAACTTCCTGAGAATACATCATGGGCACAACGTCAGCAGAAGAGACAGTACATGAGATGTTGCCTTGGAAGGCAACATCCATCATCAAAGATACCCACCATCCAGGTCATGCCATCTTCTTCCAGCTACTGTCGGACAGGACGTATAGAAACCTGAAGTCCTATCCAAGCAGGTTCAAGAACAGCTACTTCCTTTCAACTCTTCAGTTCTTGAACCAATCAGCACAACCCTTATTACTACAGCTTAGCAACAGTATGACCACATCGATCACTGTGCACTAAAATAAACGTTTTTTGTTCTAATTGTATTCTTGTAAATGTGTTCTTTTTTATAATATTGTATGTAAGGAGCACATGCAAAATGCTGGAGGAACTCAGCAGGGCAGGCAGCATCTGTGGAAATGAATAGCTAGTCGATGTTTCGGGCCAGGATCATTCTCCAAGACTAGAAGGAAGGGGGAAGAAGCCAGAATAAAAAGGTGGGGGAAGGGGGGAAGGGGGGAAGGAAGATAGCTAGAAGGTGACAGGTGAAGCCAGGTGGGTGGGAAAAGGTCAAGGGCTGGAGAAGTAGGAATTTGATAGGGGAGGAAGAGTGGACCATAGTATATAATTTGTTATTGTTTTTCTTGTGAATGCTGTTTATTCACTTGTATGCCTGTTTGTTAATGCAAATACAGTGGATTCTGGTTAATTGGGATACATCAGGACCAACTCCAGTCGACAAACAGTTGCAGCAGCAAAGTTCCGAAGGCAGCAGCTCCCAGACCCGCGACCACTGCCTTCTAGAAGGACGAGAACAACAGATACCTGGGACACTACCACTTGGAAATTCCTCACCATCCTGAATTGGAAATATGTCATCATTCCTTCATTGTCACTGGGTCAAAATCATGGAATTCCCTCTCTAAGAGCACTGTGGGTGCACCTACACCTCAGGGACAGCAGCAGTTCAAAAAGGCAGCTCATCACCACCTTGTCAAAGGAAACAACAAATGCTGACTTAGCTGGCGATGCCCATATCCCGTAAATTAATTTTTTAAAAAGCACATTTTGGCCCAATTAAGCAGCTGCCCCAATTAGCTGAAGCTTCATGGAAATAGTTAAAAAGGTATAAAATTGACAAAATGAGTAAGAAATTATATATTTAAATAAAATACCGAACAAATTAGAACACTATCAATATTACTACAATACAATAAAAATCTATATTGGTTCCTACTAATTATTGACAAAGGAATTCATCCAGTGTACACTGCCGTGTTCTTTTCAAAGTAAATTTATTAGCAAAGTACATATATGTCACCATATACAACCCTGAGATTCACTTTTTTGTGGGCATACTCAATAAATCTAATAACCATAATAGAATGAATGAGAGGCTGCACCCAATAGGGCGGACAACCTGTGTGCAAAAAGCAACAAATTGTGCAAATACAAAAGAACTTAAATAATAATAATAATAATAATAATTATTATTATTATTATTATTATTATTATTAATAATAAATAAATAAACAATAAATAGCAAGAACATGAGATAAAGAATCCCTGAAAATGAGTTCATTGTGCATTGGAACAGTTCCGTGATGGGGTGAGTTAAGTTGAGTGAAGTATCCCTTCTGGTTCAAGAGCCTGATGGTTGAGTGGCAATAACTGTTCCTGAACCCAGTGGTGTGAGTACCTGCTTTCTCATGGCAGCAGCAAGCAACCAGCCTGACCTGGGTGATGGGGCAGAAGCGATCAACTGTAAATGAACAAAATCAGTGCAAGCACCTAGTGCAGATAATGGACTGCCTTTATACGTTTTCGAATGATTGCACCTTTCACATCTTCAGATTCATTGTAACCTTCAAATTCTTCCTAATTCCTAACTTTTTGAAGTAGTGAAATAGCTTCATTTTCACTCCTGGCTGTTTCTGACATCTCCAAGCCCGAATGGTTGAAACTGCAGTGAGCAAAACAGTTCAGAATTGTCTTACTGTTTATTTCTTGCAACTATAAAGGATAAAATCACTGTTTTTTGAAACAAGCACATTCAAGTGGTGCTATTGAAAAACCATTTGCTGTAATCACTGTGTAGTGTCGAACAGCCACACAAGTACACACAACTGATGTTTGTTAGAAACTGTTCAGCAAGTCTCTTGTCCCAATTAAATGGCATAGTGTCCCTAAGAAATGAAAGGGATCTCAGCAGTTTTCTTTATTTTTTTTGTTCTTTATGAGTTGTCTGAAATAAGCAGCTGCCCCAATTAACCAACTGCCCTATTAACCGAAATCCACTGTATCTAATCAGCTGATCATATGGCAGCAACTTGGTGCATAAAAGCATGCAGGCATGGTCAAGTAGTTCAGTTGTTTTTCAGACCAAACATCAGACTGGGGAGGAAATGTGATCTAAGTGACTTTGACCGTGGAACGGTTGTTGGTGCCAGAGGGGGTGGTTCAAGTATCTCAGGAACTGCTGATCTCCTGGGATTTTCACGCACAACAAGCTCTAGAGTTTACAGAGAATGGTGCTAAACACAAAAAATATCCAGTGAGTGGCAGTTCTGTGGGTGAGAGAAGTCAGAGGAGAATGGCCAGACTGGTTCAAGCTGACCGGAAGGTGACAGTAATTCAAAGAACCACATGTTACAACAGTGGTGCAGAAGCGAAATTCTGAACACACAAGTCGAATTTTGAGGCGGATGGGCTACAACAGCAGAAGGCCATGGACGTACACTCAGTGGTCACTTTATCAGGTAAAATGAGGTGCTAAGTAAAGTGGACACTGAGTGTATGATGCTATGTCCCTGCGATGTTTTTGCAAAAGGTTTTTCTTTACACTATGCATACATTTAGTTCTGCATATGGCAATAAACTTAACTTTGAAACTAAACTTTGAAATACAGAGGCTTTGGCAGTATTACATTAGAAGGATAATTCCAGCCTACTGGTGGGATATATTACTGTTAACTACTATTTATAAAGCACAGCTTAATATCCTGCAGTTTATCGGCTGGATATAATTCAAATAAATATAGTGAGGATAATATCCATGCCGAGTTCCTGTTGTTCAAGATAGCATCCAACAAAAACATCCTGACTATCACCATAATCCCATCTCTGGAGAAGCAGCCACCACAGCTATCACCAACCCTGAGCAGACAAGCTGAGTGTATTTTTCTGCTGGTAAATTGAGAAACACAAGAAACTCTGCAAACGCTGTAAATCCAAAGCCACTCACACAAAGTGCTGGAGGAACTCAGCAGGTCAGGTAGTATCTACAGAAAAGAATGAACATTTGATGTTTTGGGCCGAGATCCTTCTTCAGGATTGAGAAGGAAGGGGAAAGATAATGGAATAAATAGGCAGGAGGATGGGAAGGAAGTTAGCTGGAAGCTGGTAGAAGGAGCCAGGTGGGTGGGAAAAGTCAAAGGCTGGAGAAGGAAGAATCTGATAGGGGAGAAGAGTGGACCATAGGAGAGAAGGAAGGAGAAGGGAGCCTAGGAGGAAGTAAGAGGCAGGTGAGAAGAAGTAAAAGGACAGAGTGGGAATAGAGGAAGGAGGGGATGAAATTTGTTACCAGGAGAAATGCATATTCATGCCATCAGGTTGGCGGGTACCCGGATGGAATATAAGGTGTTGCTCCTCCACCCTGTGGGTGGCTTCGCCTTGGCACAAGAGGAGGCCGTGGAATGACATACTATAATGGGAACGGGAATCAGAATTAAAATGTTTGACCACAGTCGACCCAGTTTAATGTCAATCATCCCAAAACATATTTCAGTCCCAGTTCACGGAGATCATTGTTGACAAAGACTTCAGATTGAAATTACATTACTTGATAGAGGGAGAAGTTCCTCTTGGGTCAATGATTTTAAGTGCTGGCACATTGTCCATTGCGGGGGGAGCACTCCTGAAATTGAGCACTTGAGGTTAATGCAGCCAGACAGGATAAAGCCAAAAGACATAGAAGCAGAAAAGGCTGTTTAGCCATTCGAGTCTGCTCCACCAATCCATCATGGTTGATTTCCTATCCCTCTGAAACCCATTCTCCTGCCTCCTCCCTGTGACCTTTGATGCCCTTAATAATCAAGAATCAAGTACTCAACGCCTTGGCCTCCACGGCCATCTGTGACAATAAATCGCACAGATTCACCACCCTCTGGGTAAAGATATTTCTTCTCAGTTCTGTCCTTAAGAGATATCTTTGTACTCAGAGTCTGCCCTCTGGTCCTTGATTCCCCCGCTATAGGAAACAATACATATGCAGGTGACTACTTTGGCAGACATTTAGCATTGTTGACCAAAGTTAAATTTCTCTTCCTGAAATTATTAACAGGCATGTCCCGTTCTTCCCAACAGATGGATGATCTCCTGGGATCTATACTGATGTAACACTCAGTGGCCACTTTATTAGGTACACTTGTACACCTGCTTGTTTATGCAAATATCTAATCAACTATTCGTGTGGTAACAACTCAATGCATAAAAGCATGCAGACATGGTCAAGCAGTTCAGCTGTTGTTCAGATTAAACATTAGAATGGAAAAGGAATGTGATCTATGTGATTTTAACAGTGGAGTGATTTTTGGTGCCAGATGGGGTGATTTGAGTATTTCAGAAATTGCTGACCTTCTGGGATTTTTCTGCACAACACTCTCTAGAGTTTACAGAGAATGGTGTGAAAATCCAGTGAACTGCATGTCTGTGGGTGAAAACACCTTGTTAATGAGAGAGGTCCAAGGAGAATGGGCAGAGTGTTTCAAGCTGACAGGAAGGTGACCACAACTCAAGTAACCACGCTTTACAACAGTGGTATGCAGAAGAGCAGCCATGACTGCACAACACATTAAACCTTGGCATGGGTGGGCTATAGCAGCAGAAGACAATGAGCATACACTCCGTGGCCACTTACAGTAAGAGATTTCTATTGCTATTTGCCGCAGAATGGTCTACAACTTTACGTTAGTATATTATACAAATTCCTTTTGCTACCTAAACAGCAAAACAATATGTAGTCTACTTCAGTAGCTTCAAAACACTTTTTTTACACAGTCTGATGACATCACAATTTAAAAATATATTACCAATAGTCTTGCTACAGAAATATCTTCTTTGAATTTCCTTTGTCACATTGATTTAATTGCGTATTTCAAGTACTTTGACACACTGATGCATCGCTTTGATGGAGTCATTACCAATATTTGTTGCAAACCCAGTAATACACTTGCATCAAAATATTGGTTATGCTACATTCAATCTCAATTGAAAACAGTAATGGAAACGACTGGTCACAAACAAGAGAAAATCTGCAGATGCTGGAAATCCGAGCAACACACACAAAATGCTGGAGGAACTCAGCAGGCCAGGCAATACATGGTTGCAGTCACGGGACTGGGTAAGCACAGAGACAATAGTGCAATGTTAAAGTCTCTATGACAGTGGAATAAGAACTACACATGCTTTCTATTGGTGCTGAAGTCATCCAACTCCACACATCCAAGAGCACCAAGGTGCAAAATGCAGCATCAGTTTGTTGTTGCAATTGAGTTATCTCCCCTGGAGATTTGGCAATGAGATTCAGTTTTTGTAAACATGTAATAAATATAAAAGCTGCTTAAAGGGACCACACCTCACTTTGAATATTAAAGCATGTATCATTTTTAAAGAGCACTGATGGGATTATAAAAGTAGATTTACGAGTTTGTCCTTAACATAACCAGGTTATGGGATCACCTCTTCGAACACCTGACTGGGATATTTCAAACTGTGTTTTCAATATGGATAGAATAACTGCTAAAATACATAATTAATCTAGTAATAACAAGGTTTGGAGGATGGGGTTGACAGTAAAATATCCTATCTTCATCCACAGGAGAAAACATATCCACAACCAGCATAGCTTTGTCAAAGGCAGGTCGTGCCTTACGAGCCTGATTTAACTTTTTGAGGATGTGACTAAACACATTGATGAAGGAAGAGCAGTAGATGTGGTGTATATAGATGTCAGCAAGGCATTTGATAAGGTACCACATGCAAGGCTTATTGAGACCCTTGGGATCTAAGGGGACCTTGCTTTGTGGATCCAGAATTGGCTTGTTCACAGAAGGCAAAGAGTGGTTGCAGACAGGTCATATTCTACATGGAGGTTGGTGACCAGTGGTGTGCCTCAGGGATCTGTTCTGGGACCCCTTCTCTTTGTGATTTTTATAAATGGCTTGGATGAGGAAGTGGAGAGATGGGTTAGTAAGTTGGCTGATGACACAAAGGTTGGAGGTGTTGTGGATAATGTAGAGGGCTATCAGAGGTTACATGGGTCATCGATAAGATGCAAAATTGGGCTGAGAAGTGGCGGATGGAGTTCGACCCAGATAAGTATGAGGTGGTTCATTTTGGTAGGTCAAATATGATGGCACGATATAGTATTAATGGTAAGACTCTTGGTACTGTGGAGGATCAGAGGGATTTTGGGGTCTGAGTTCATAGGACACTCAAAGCTGCTGCACAGGTTGACTGTGTGGTTAAGAAGGCATACAGTGTATCAACCGTAGGATTGAGTACAAGAGCCGAGAGGTAATGTTACAGCTATTTAGGACCCTGGTCAGACCCCACTTGGAGTACTGTGCTCAGTTCCAGTCACCTCACTACAGGAAGGATATGGAAATTACAGAAAGATTACAGGAGATTTACAAGGACGGTGCCTGGACTGAGGAGCATGCCTTATGAAAACAGGTTGAATGAACTTGGCCTTTTCTCCTTAGAGCATCGGAGAAGGAGGGGTGACCTGTTAGAGGTGTATAAGATTAAGAGAGGTATCGATCATATGGATAGTCAGAGGCTTTTTCCCAGGGCTGAAATACGAGAGGGCACAATTTTAAGGTGCTTGGAAGTAGGTACAGAGGAGATGTCAGGGGTAAGTTTTCTCATGCAGAGAGTGGTGAGTGTGTGGAATGGGCTGCTTGCGATAGCGCTGGAGGCAGAAATGACAGGGTCTTTTAAGAGACCCTTTGGGGGCTGAAGGGTCTGTATTGTGCTGTAGGTTTTCCATGTTTCTATATCCAATCTCCTTGAGCAGCTTACCCAACAATTCTACTAACAATCATTGTTGTTGTTCCTCTCCGCACCTTGTGACACTTTAAGCGGCAACCTTTGCCATTTCTTTAGCATTTTTGTCAGTTTTTTACAAGGCCAAGTTGCTGGTTCATTGCTCAACCAGTTTGGATGGAAAGCACGCAAGGAACCGGCTGGAGTCGAACCCAGGAGCACTCGCCTCGAAGTCCAGTGCAGATGCTGCTACCAATAATCATAATACAGATTTATTACTTTGTGATTCACTGAAGGTAACTCTACTGTTCATTCATTTCAATAGACCTGCTGAGCACCCCCAGCATTTTGTGTGTGTTGCTCTGGATTTCCAGCATCTACAGAATCTCTCGTGCTTATGATTAAAGGATTTGTTACGGCGGATATGGTGAGGGGGATAGACAAAACACACCAAGCAACAAAACAACAGCAAAACAAGCCCTTTTCCTCCCACACAACCAGATCACCCTCCAACTGGACTGACTGGACAGGTTGGGGCTTCTTCCTCTGGTGATGGAGGCTGAGGGGTGACCTTGTGGAGATATATCAAATCATGAGCGGTGTAGTTAAGGTCAATGGTCATAGTCTTCTCCCTACAGTCTAAAACAAAAGGGATTTAAGATGGACAAGGATTTAAAGAGGTAACTTTTCACACAACAGGAATGTGGAACAAGCTGCCAAAGGTCATTTTGACAGGTACACAGATAACAAATGCTTGGAGGGATATAGACCAAACACATATAGATAGTGGGCAGTTGGGTCAGAATGGATGAGTTTGATTGAAGGGCCTGTTTCCATGGTGAATATGACTCTAGGGTGGCATGGTAGCGTAGTGATTAGCCCAACCCTTTACAGTACCAGGGACCCATGTTCGATTCCTGCCGCTGCCTGTAAGGAGTTTGTACGTTCTCCCTGAGTCCAGCTAGGTTTCCTCTGGGTGCCCCAGTTCCCTCCCACAGTCCAAAGGTGTACTGGTTGGTAGCTGCCTGTGATTAGGCTTGGATTAAATTGGGAATTTGCTCAGCGGCATGGCTCAGAGGGCTGGTGGGCCCTATTTGGTGCTGTATCTCAATAAAAATACAAGTCCTTCCCTCACTTTAAAGCTCTGTCCTCTTGTTTTGATAAACCTATCATGGGAAAAAGATAGTAGCTTAACAGGGAGCACTGCTGAGAAATCTCAGTGCAGACAGAGACACACAGGCGTGTCTAGTATGCAAACACCGAGGCTGACATCCTTTGATGTACAAAATTGCCGTGACTTGGAAAGCTGTTTGGCATGATGATTATTATTGTTGCCTTGTTGCCAAGGAAGTGATCTCATGGTCAGTAGGTGCTGGAAGGTAACAAGGGAAATGTTTGATCAACCAGGGTTTGGAACTATGCTTTTGGTAGTGTGGCCAAATTAGTTGGTCTAATCAATCCCAAGATCCACTCTGGTGAATAGCGTGTGGGCAGACAGTGGAACCATTGCTGTCCCTCAGTCATATTTCATCCGACAGCATGGTTTCATTGGAGTCATACTGCTCCCTAGTGCATGGCTTATGTATTGGAATCAGAGGCGATAATCTCCTTACAGAATACAAGTACGTCCCTGTAGAACAGAGATGAGTAGGAATTTCTTTAGCCAGATGGTGTGGATTCTGTGGAATTCATTACCACAGATGGCTGTGGAAGCCAAGTCACTGGGTATTTTCAAACTGGAGGTTGGTGGATTATTGAATAATAAGGGAAGAAGACAGGAGGTTGTGGTTGAGAGGTTAGTAAATCAGCCATGATGGAATGGTGGAACAAACTTGATGGGCCAAATGTCCTAATTCTGCTCCTTTGTCTTAGGGTCTTTTCATCTTGTGATCTGTTGAGGACCTTCATCCAATTATGGTACTGCAGAATGATGCAAATCAATTAAGTCTGGCCAAGATGTCACTAAGTTGAGGTCTCTGTTAGTTTTTTTTAGGATTTTTAAAGTTTGTAGGAATGATTTTTGGGACAGAGAGGGGAGTTAAGATTCCGGTTAGGGCTAAGGGACAGGGATGTTGGGGAATTTGAAGGCCGGGAAGAGTCTAAGCTTCTGACGTGGACGTGGTGGGGCAGGCAGATCAACGGAGATGGGGGCAGGTGCTCCACCCCCAGGCCATGGGCATGCTCCGTGCAGGCAGAAGGCACGAGGGCCAGTGACCCTTAGGAATGTGATACGGCAACAGCAGAGGTCCAGGCCTAGCCTTTGGGGTTGCATCATCAATGAGCGCAGAGTTTGAGGTCTGGAGTTCAGGTCCTCAATCTTCATCATCAGTGAGTCTGGGATCAATACGGAAGGTTGAAGCCTGAAATTCAATCAGACAACCAAATCGAAGCCCAAAGGCCGATCAGAAGTCCAGAAGTCAAGGTCTGTTGGCCAGAGTCGGAGTCTGTGAACCTCTGCAAGTCTGCTGGGGAAATCAAAGACCTAGTGTCTACGAATTCACTGGTTTGCTGGAGGCTGGAGGTGCCTGTCCTGTGGTTAGAGGACTGTGTAGGTGGGACAAACAGAGTTTGTTTTGCTGTGATTGCATTGTCCTTTGATTCATTCTGCTTTGTTGTGTTCTGTGTTGCTCAATCAAGTATTGCAGGCATCCAATGTTAGCATGCCCCCAGCACATCACTGGGTGTGTTGGTTGTTAATGTAAATGATGCATTTCACTGTCTGCTTCAATGAACATATGATAAATAAATCTGAATCTATCATGACCGCTAAAAAGACACTGCGCATTGACCATGAACAAGCGCTGTAAAATGTCACATGCTGGTTGGACATTCAGGATGTAGAAAAACTTCCAGTCATGTGCAGTATCCAGTTGCAAAAGGAATGGCATCTTGCACCATTGGGAAACTCGGGATCTCTGAGCACCGAATGCCTGCTTCATCTCTCGCTCTCTTTGAAACAAAAATTCAAATAGCTGTTGTTTATTGACTACAGCTCAGTGTTTGACACAATCATTCCAACAGTTCTGATCAAAAAGCCTCCGAAGTCTAGTCCTCGGTACCTCCCTCTGCAACTGGATCCTTGACTTCCTCAATGGAAGACCATATTCTGTGCAGATTGGACAAAACATCTCCAGCTCTTTGGTCATCAACACTGCCACACCTCAGGGATGTGTGCTTATGCCACTGCTCTACTCTCTCTACACCCATGACTCTGTGCCTAGACACAGCTGATGACACAACTGTTATTGGCAGAACTTCAGATGGTGACGAGAACGTGTACAGGAGCAGGACAGATCAGCTGGTTGAGTGGTGTCACAGCAACAACCCTGCACTCATCATCAGTAAGGACAATATTTTATTGTGGACTTGAGAATGGGCAAGACGAAGGAACACACACCAGTCCTCATTGATGGATCATATGTGGAAAGGGTGAGCAATTTCAAGTTCCTGAGTTCCTGATGATCTAAGAATGGCCCAATATGTTGATGAAGTTACAAAGAAGGCATGACAGCGGCTATCTTTCTTTTGGGGTTTGATGAGATTTGATATGTCACAATACACACTTGCAAATTTCTACAAATGTACTGTGTGAAGCATTCTAACTGGCTGCATCACTGTCCGGTATGGGGAGAGGGGGCTCTGCACAGGATCGAAATAAGCTGCAGAAAGTTGTAAACTCAGTCAATTCCATCATGGGCACTAGCCACCTGCTCCCCCATCATCCAGGAATTCGTCAAGGAGCAATGTCTCAAAAAGGCAGCACCCATCATTAAGGACCCCCATCACCCAGGGCAACCCCTCAATCTCATTGCTACCATCAGGGAGGAGGTACAGAGGGCTGAAGGCACACACTCAATGATACAAAATAGCTTCTTCCACTCTGCCCTCAAATGTCTGAATAGAAATTAAATCCAAAAACACGACCTCACTGTTTTTTCTCTTTTTGCATTCCTTATTTTATTTAACTTTTTAAATACATATTTTATATCTTCTTCTTACTGTAATTTACTGTTTTATTATGTATTGTAATGTACATTGCCACATAACAACAAATTTCATGACACGTACCAGAAATATTAAACCTAATGCTGATTTGAATGTAGAATAAGTGTTTTTTCCTTGTAGTTTAACTTCCCTACACTTGCCTGTATTTTACTGTATGTAATCCTCTATATACAGGTAATTGTTCGGTGAATTTTCCAGTAATTATAGTACAATTGCTCTGTACTTTTGCTTAAAGTTTCTCAGTTTTCAGTAGGAGGTGTCAATCCACTTGAATCTGGCTATACGCAGGAATTCCAAACCTGGGGTCCATAGACCCCTTGGTTAATGATAGGGGTCTGACGTATTAAAAAGGTTGGTCTGGGGTATTCACAATGGCTAATTAACCTGCCATTCTATGCCTCCTTGGGATGTGGGAATCAAAATCATAATCAGAATCAGGTTTATTATCACTGACATATGTCACAAAATTTGTTGTTTTGCAGCTGGAGAGCAATACAGAAAAATTACAATAAGAAATATATTTTAAAAATTAATAACAAAGGTAAAAAGAAAGGTGGTGGTCATGGACTGTTCAGAAATCTGACGGTGGAAGGGAAAAAGCCATCCCTAAAATGTTGAGCATGTGTCTTCAGGCTCCTGTATCTCCTCTCCGATGGTCGTAGCGAGAAGAGGGCATGTCCTAGATAGTGAGGGCTTTAATGATGGGAGAACGAAAGCATGCAATCAGTCATGAGGAGGGTATTCAAACTCCACACAGGCAGCATCAAAGGTCAGGTTGCTGGAGCTGTGAGCTGGAAGCCCCTGTCAGCTGTGCCATCGGGCAGTCCATTATCAATGATAACTTTGTTGACCAAGTTAACAAAGTGGGTGGCGGGGTGGAGACACGTCTCTACCAAAGGAGGTGTAAAACACTCCTTCCCTCCACTATCCTGCAGGTCACCCATTGGCAGAGTGTAGCACCTGCTTGGTCACCTCCCCCGCAACATCAGGACCACATGAAGCCATGGGAGCGGGTGGGAGATGGCCGTATGAGCAACTGGAACGTATCAGAGATGGCGGGGGCGGGGGCGGTGTCCTGACACACCAGGCAAGGTCATTTTGTTCCAAAACAGTTCATTGATCATTACAGAACGTCTCTCTGATGTTTTCTGCTTCCTCCCCTCTCTCTTCCCCTTCTCCCAACCGTGATTCCCTTCTCTCTGCCCCCTTCCCACTCTCAGTCCACAATAGAGACCCATATCAGAATCAAGTTTATTGTTACTCACTTATGGCATGACTTTTTTTTTTGTTGTAGCAAGACAGTGCAATACGTAAAATTACTACAGTATTGTGCAAAGGTCTTAGGCATCCCGGCTATAAATATGTGCCTAAGACTTCTGCATGGCGCTGTATAATAATGTAAGTGATATGCGTTAACTTCTGAACTAAACAAAGTAAATGATCGGGACTCGACATAGTTCCAGGTTTCCCTTTTGTATTTCTCTGCAAGTGGCCTTATCAGAGTTGCTAAATGCAGGTTTGAGTACTTAGTGAACACAAGTCAATATCTTTGTCACATCAATGAATGCTGTTTTCCACGACTCTATCCCACTGTGAATTTGTCAAGCCTTCTAATTCAGGACACGCTGAATGGAAGTGTAATGCATGAGGTCTGTCTTCATCAACGTTCCCTCTAATTTGTTTTACAGTTGCACAAACCAACCATTGCTCTGAGTAGAAAATTTTTACACAGCCTGTCCTGGATGGTGAGGGCCTTAATGATGGGCGAAAACCAAAGCATGCAGTCACCATCAGAACTCACCAGAGATGGTGAAATCTCTGACATGCAAGTCAGAGATCAGCAAATCTGGAGGTCAAACCCTGAAAGTTGAAGGCCAAAGTTGGAGAGTTCAGAGGTCGAGGTCTGAAGGTCAAACTTCTGGGTCGGCATGTCTGAAGATTGGAAGCCCAATGTCTGTGAGTCTGAGTTTGGGGCCGTGGATTGGAGGCGGCCTGACGTGGGGTTGGATGGGTGGGTGGGACAAGGGTGTTTTGCTATTGTTGCTGTTTATGTTGTTCTGCTGAACACTGTTGATGTGTTATTTTGGCATTGAAATGTATGGCGCTACCTTCAGTCTGCCCCCAGCTCCTCTTTAGGTTGTATTGCTTGTTAGCACAGCCATTTCACAGCAGGTTTCAATATATGTGCGTTAATAAATGAATCTAATGCTAACATTTATTAGTAAGATGTTTTGCAGACTTTTATGGATATTTTGATTTATAGGCAGACTTAAAAGAACAATTAAGTTGGAACCATTGATCTGTCTAGTATGCTTTCAATACCTTATCCCTGCTTAACCAGATTAGCTCACATTTTGCCAACCATTGTCCAGGTCAACGCTAAGCAACAGATTTGGACGGGTCAGCAAATTTTTAATGACATCGTAATGGATGGAATTGTTCTAGCCTGATTCAATTATTATTTGTTCATTTTAAGATATAGCACAGAAGAGGCCGAATGAATTGCACCGCCCAGCAACACAACTGTTTAACACTACTAAGCGATACATCTTTGTACTGTGGGAGGAAACTGCAGCACCCAGAGGAAAGGCAGAGAACACATACATTTTTTACAGATGATGCTAGAATTGAATGGCAAACTCTGGTGCCCTGAGCTGTTAAAGTGTTCCGCTAACCTGTATGCCACTGTGGCGCTCATTACATGGTACCACACTCTGGTGCCTAGGAAATTTAACTATTAAGTCACTGGGAGAACCAGCAAAAGGTGAGTTCCCACTTCTTTATTGCATCAATGGGAAACACAAGAGGCCCACCAGTGTCAGCAAGTTCTGGTTGAATGTCATATAATATTATTGACATGCACCTAATTAGAGTCCTGATGGAGGGTCTCAGCCTAAAACATCGACTGTTTATTCCTCTCCATCCATGCTGCCTGACCTGCTGAGTTCCTGAGCATTTTGTGTGCGTTGCTCTAGATTTCCAGCAGCTGCAGAATCTCTTGCATTTGAAATATCTTGCAATATTGGTAACAAGAAGATTGTTGGCATCGCTATTTTTGCAGAACAAATTTGACTGCAGCCTCTGCCATAGACTGTCTCAAGCCCAGGAGGAGGGTTGGGCATGGGGTGAGCAACCCCATCCTGTAAAAACCCAGAGCCGCAAAAACACCCACAGACCTTATCCCTGGGAGAGGAAGGATCTTAAGATGGACTCTTTCTGGGGAGGGCTTGAAAGATTGGTGGGGGACAAAGGACTCTGTTGAGCTCCTGTCAGCAGCCTATGCCCCAGTAGGGCTTAAGAAGAAGAACTGCCATTCAGACAAGTTAAAAAAAAAACCATGGGAATTCAGAATCTACAGTCAGTGCTATCCTACTTTTCAGACTTTGTGATAGAATCTGCACTGAAATCAATGTCACGATGTGAACCTCGGCTAGATACCCTCTTACAAATGGAAACAATGGAGAAATGCTTATGCATTTAGGAGAAAACTCACCCTTGGTTAAAGATAAAGATTGGCTTTATCACATTTACATCGAAACATGCAGTGAAACGCGTCATTTCTGTCAAATCAAATCAGTGAGGATGTGCTGGGGGAAGCCTGCAAGAGTTGCCACGCTTGCCCACAACTTGCTAACCCTAACCGTATGTCTTTGGAATGTGGGGTGAAAGCCACATGATATACATACTCCACACAGACAGTGGCGTGAAATGAAATCCAATCGGTGATGGCTGGCACTATAATACTGTTTTGCTAACCACTACACCAGTATACCACCCCATATATTGCTGTCATTACATATTATGATCCACATTAAAGCCCAACTTTTGGAAGCAGAGTACAGTAGCGCATCATGGCGGCTGTCTGACGTATCCCACGATGGCAGGAGAACGGGGCGGGAGAGTTTGTAAAGTGAAAAAGCACTGGGGCAGTTCCACTCTCTCCACCTCTGAAGTCCTGGTCCAGTGGTTGCCACAACAGCGGTCTCCCTTGGTTGCAATGGATGACCAAGAACCTCTCCTGTGCCTCGTTGTGCCCTTCTCCACGGAGCGATGCAAAACTGCCTTCCTAGCCATTTGATGTCACTGTGGATTTCATCCGCCCCGTCCACCGGAGCTGACCTTGCATGCTAGAACAGGCATGTCCCTCTTTCACTGGGGTATAAGGCCACCGACTACCCTCACCCGATTTAGCCTGCCTGTCAAAGTGATGTACCAGGGTGTGGGTGCTGTCACACACAAACATTGTAACTACTTGGAGCTACAGGTGAGTGTCTGGTGGGGACCAAAGGTGAGTGATCTGCCTCAGAATGGACACAACAAGCCCCTTCACCAGAGGTGCTACCCCTCCACGGACAGCCTCTACACTACACATGCATCATACAGCATGTTTAACACTGCCAACACTAGAACACGTTTCCAGCTGAGTGAGGCTTTAGTGGGCTGGTGACTAGTGTTAGCAACTGCTTTGCCTTAAAAAGGTTAATTTTAACATTAACTTTCAGAATTTTTGTCCTACAGAATGGGTAAGCGTACACTTGCATCAACATTTCAAATGGAACACTTGTCCTCTTGGTCATCACATTTTGGTGGGGCACTTCACAGGAAAAGTAGAACCATAGCTTCAAAAGACCATTTATTATCAGAGTATGTATGCAGTATACAACTCTGAGATTTATCTTCTCCAGCTAGCCACCACCAAACAAAGAAAATCTTGGAAGTCAACTCAGAGAGAAACAGCAAACCCACTAACTTAACCATCAACACCCCTCCAAACCCCCCTCCCCTGCATGAGACGCAACAAGAACACTAACCCTCAACCCCCATTGCATGAAATGCAACAAGATTACAGTGGAATCTGTTCTATTACAGTGGAAATTAATTCCTGTACATATATGAACATAAATATCATAAAGTCAAAGAATCATAGAACACTACAGGGCAGAAACAGGCCCTTCAGCCCACCTCGTACATACCAAACTATTATTCTGCCTCGTCCCATTGATTTGCACCCAGACTACCCTTCTGTACCCCTCCCATCCATGTACCTCTCTAAATTTCTCTTAAGTGTTGAAATCAAATCTGCATTTACCACTTCCACTGGCAGCTTGTTTCACACCATCACCAGCTTCCGAGTGAAAAGGTTCCCCTTCATTTTCCCCATAAGCATTTCACTTTTCACACTAGTTCTCGTCTCAGTCACACTCAGTGGAATCAGAATCAGATTTAATATCACTGGCATATGTTGTGAAATATGCTGTCTTTGCGGCAGCAGTACAATGATATGTATAATACCAGAGGGAAAAAACTTCAATTACAGTTTATATCTCCTATAGTTCAATTAAATAAGTAGTGCAAAAATAAATAATTTAAAAGTAGCGAGGTAGTGATTGTGGGTTCAATGTCCATTCAGAAATCGCCCGCTCACATTTATCCTATCTTTAACCCTCACAACTCTGTATACCTTGATCAAATCTCCCCTCATTCCCCTGCACTCTGGGGAACAAAGTCCTAACCTATTCAACCTTTCCTTATAGCCATTCTTAAAAGCTTTCTCATTCACAGCTAATAACATCCAGTGGAGCCCTGGTTTGGCCACTGTTGGTGTTGCAGATAATGTAGAAAAGAAAGCCAAATACCAGGAGCTGGTAGAGCAGTGCCAGAGACAGGAGTGGGAAACATGATGTGAGCCTATAGAAGTGGGTTGTAGAGATTCAGAATGAGGTTAATTATCACCGGCATGTGTCATGAAATTTGTTAACTTAGCAGCAGCAGTACAATGCAGTTCATGATAATATAGAAAGAAAAAATAAATAAGTAAATAAATTAAAGTATATATATATATATATATGTGTGTATTGAATATATTTAAATTAGTGCAAAAACAGAAATTATATATAGATACATATCTATATATAATGATATATACATTATTATATTTATTATTTTTATTGTTTTATTTTATTATATTATTGTTTTATAATAATTTAATAATAACATAATTATATATATATGCGGCCCTCCTTATCCATGGGGGATTGATTCCAGGACCCCCCGCAGATACCAAAAAACACGGATGCTCAAGTCCCTTATTTAACCTGTCTCAGTGCGGGTGGACTTTAGGACTCAGGGGAGCTCAGGACCTGCCACCCGCGGCTGCTGCTGAATCTGCAGTGTTTCTGTTCTGTTGACGGAAAATGATCACGATTGAAAATAAAGTGGAAATAATAAAGCGATCGGAAAGAGGTGAACCGACATCGGTCATTAGAAAAGTATTAGGCTACAATCGGTCAACAATCGGAACAATTTTAAAGGATAAAGCGAGAATAATGGAGCATGTGAAAGGCCCTGCCCCAAAGAAAGCTACAATTATTACTAAGCAATGCAGTAGATTAATTATTGAAATACATACATTTTTTAAGTGTTTTATATGCATAGAATGGTAAAATATATACTATATAACTAAGACAAACATTTGACTAGCTGACACTAAATAATACCGGATGTACCTGTCCTGACTTACATACAAATCCGACTTAAAGACGGACTCAGGAATGAAACTCGTTCGTAAAGTGGGGACTGCTTGGTACTTTAAATCATCTCTAGATTACTTATAACATCGAATACAATGTAAATGCTATGTAAATAGTTGTTATACTGTAATGTTTAGGGAATAATGACAAGAAAAAAAAGTCTGTACATGCTCAAACAACGAGTGCTGAATACATAATTTTCGGGTTTTCCCAATCCACGGTTGGTTGAATCCATGCATGCAGAACCCACGGATAAGGACGGCCAACTGTATTTTTTTTTATAGAGTGAGGTCGTGTTCATGGGTTCAATGTCCACTTAGGAATCGGATGGCAGAGGAGAAGAAGCTGTTCCTGAATCGCTGAGTATTTGCCTTCAGGCTCCTGTGCCTTGTGGATGCCGCCTTTCCGAGACACCGTTCCTTAAAGATGCCTTGGATACTATGGAGGCTCGTGCCGTGATGGAGCTGACTAATTTCACAACTTTCTGTAGTTTCCTTTGGTCCTGTGCAATACCAACCCCTCCATACCAGACAGTGATGCAGCCTGTCAGAATGTTCTCTAAGGTACATCTATAGAAGTTTTTGAGTGTTTTAGTTGACAAACAAAATCTCTTCAAACTCCTAATGAAATATAGCCACTGTCTTGCCTTCTTTATAGTTGTTTCGATACGTTGGGACCAGGTTACATCCACAAAGATCTTGACACCCAGAAACTTGAAAATTGCTCCCTCTCTCCAGCTCCATGAGGATTGGTTTGTGTTTCCCTATTCAACCCTTTGTGAAGTCCACAATCAGCTCTTTGGTTTTGCTAACATTGAGTGCAAGGTTGCTGCTGTGACAACAATTAAATCACTGGTATACCTCGCTCCTGTATATCCTTTCGTCACCATTTGAAATTCTGCCAACAACGGTTGTATCATCAGTAAATTTATAAAACCCATTTGAGCTATGCCTGGTCAGAATAAGATAAGACAATTATTTTGATAAAACAGCCTGTGAGACAACAAGGTTTTATCTTGATTTATCTTGCTATATGCCTCAGGCCTACAAACTACAAAAAATATTGAACCAATTATACTACAAGTTACTAAAAATCCACTAAACATTTACTGGATCTTGATCTGTTGATTGTTCATCATATCCAATGATGGCAGGAAGCCTGTGTGGGGGAGATTTTAAATGGGAAAATCTGTTGCCCTGGGGCAGTTCCATTCTCTCAACCTCAGAAGTTTGGGTCCTGCGGTACGAGCAAGCGTCACAAACTGGGATCTTCCTTGGTTGCAGTGGGTGACCATGACTTCTTCTATTCCTTGTCACGCCCTTCGTTCTCCATTGAGCATTGCAGTACCGCCTACCTGGCCTTTGGATCTCATGGTAGATCTCCACTGCCCAGTCCACCAGAGCTGACTTCACATGCTAGGGCAGGCGTTTCCCTATCTCACTGGGGCGCGAGGCCACTGACTACCCTCACAGGGTTTAGCCTGCAAGTCGAAGCAGTGTACTGGGGCGGGGGTGCTGTTGCAAGGAAATAGCTATTTGAAGCCACAGGTGAGAGCTAAGTGTCCGGTGGGGATCAAGGGTGAGTGAGCTACCCCAGAATGGGCATGACCAGTCCCTTCACCAGTGGTGCTACCCCTCCCTGGACAAAAAGGAGATAATACAAACATAAAGAAAGTTAAACTACGAGAAAAATAATCCAGTACCATCTATCCTTCCGATTTAGTTGTGTATCTAACATATGCAGATTTCCTGATCTATTCCATTTTCCCAGACCCCTTATGGTTTGTTTACAGACCACAAGACACAGAAGCAGAGTTAGGCCATTTGGTTCATCGAGTCCACTCCGCCATATATATGCTTAGATTATTGGTCTCTCATACCGACCTGAGAGTCCACCAAACTTTCTGTTACTCCAACATCCTAGGTCTCCATGTTTGCGCTTCAAAGAAGACCTTCTGTATCTGTTAAATATTCACCTTCTTGGGATCTTCCACCTTCCATGCTATATACCCTTACATAATGGCCTAGCTATCAATCTTCACCAGTAATATCAGTTCCTACCTTTCACACTCTCACACTCATTGTTCTTATCTGAGAATGGTTGAAAGAATGGACTCCTGATGATTTGTGAAAGAGATGTGTTAATTGTTTATTTAAGGATACAGCATGGAACAGGTCTTTCTGGCCCAATCACCCAACGACCCATCTATTTCACCCAAGCCTAATCACAGGACAATTAACCTACTAAACGGTAGCTCTCTGGACTGTGGAAGGAAACCGGAGCATCCATATGGTTCATGGGAAGAACGTACAAATTCCTTACTGATGGCACTGAAATTGAACTCCGTGCTCCGGATGCCCCAAGCAGTAATAGCGACAGACGGCACTGGAATTGAATTGCAAACTCTGGAACGCCCCGAGCTGTAAAAACATTGTACTAACCGCTACGCTATGGTGGCACTACTGTGTTGTTGCAAAACTTCTTACTAAGCAATATTTTGTAAATCAGAAAAGGCAGGAAGAAATGCAGAGTGGTTATTTTTGTCTGATGTATTGCTCTAGGGGGAAAAAAATGTGCTGTTCATAACAACAAAATGTAGATTCATAAATCAAAGTCCTGAGGAATTAATGGCATGAAAGCAAAAATTTGTAAATGAAATATTAGTAGGATGAGGAATATCTGTATGCTTTACACACAATGGCTACTTTAATAGGTACCTCGTGTATCCAATACAGTGGCTACTGCTTGTATGCTTGTGGTCTTCTTCTGCTGTGTCCTATCCAACCCAAGCTGCAATACGTTACACATTCACAGCTGCTCTTCTGCCCACTACTGTGTCATGCACGGTTATTTGAGTTACTGTCGGCTTTCTGTCAGCTTGAACCAGACTGATCATTCTCCTCAAACCGCTCTCCTTAACAAGGCATTTCAACCAACAGAACTGACACTCACTGGATTTTTTTTTTGTTGTATTTTTTCACCATTCTCTGTAAAACTCCAGACTGTTGTGCGCAAGAATACCAAGAGATCAGCACTTTCTGAGATATGCACCAGCAATCATTCCATGGTTCACAGTCACTAAGATCACATTTCTTCCCCATTCTGATGTTTGGTCTGAACAATAACAGCACCTCTTGACCATATCTGCATGTTTTTCTGCATTTGAGTGGCTGATTAGATATTTGCTCCTGACGAACAGTCTCAATCCGAAATCCAACTGTTTACTCCTCTCCATAGATGCTGCCTGACCTGCTGAGATCCTTCAGCACTTTATGTGTGTTCCTCAAGTTTTCTGGCGCCTGCCTTGCAGATCTCAATGGGGCTAGTTGCACAGATCTGTGCTGGGCGAGCCTACTTAAGAGTCCCATCAGCTAAAACAAAATCAAATGCTTGCCATATAAAAAGAGTCTAGCCTGCTTAAGGAAAAGAAGATTAATAATTGTAATGAGGCTGTTTTGCTGGTGAAGCAATCTAAATTGATTATCCTGGCTGGCTCGATTTTCAACGAACTTGCGTGGGGTGATTGAAGGGCTGATGGTTCTTCTAGGCCTGATCTGTATCAGTGGGATGAGCTTTACAGAAGGCATTCATCAGCTTCATCGCCTACGCAACTCTGAGCAGTGACTCACAGCCGGCAGAGAGCAGTGCATTCCCCAGCAGACCACTTCCAGTCGTCACACTTCACATGACATCACTGTGCTGGAGCCACCCCCACGTTATCCCAGACAGGGCAAAATAAATCTCCAGAAAATAACTTGTCTTAATATAACGAGTAAGGCCCGGTGATTTAATGGGAAGTTAACCAGCATCCAGGCCATGCTCTCCTCTCACTGCTGCCATTGGAAAGGAGGTACAGGAGCCTTAGGTCCAATACCACCAAGTTCAGGAACAGTTATTACCCATTAACTATCAGGCTCCTGAACCAGAGTGGATAACTTCACTCACCTCCACACAGAACTGATTCTAACAGCCAATGGACTCACTTTCAAGGACTCTACAACTCAGGTGCTCAATATTGTTTACTTATTTATTATTGTTGTGTTTACTTAGTTATTTTTTCTCGGCTCAAGCTGGTAAAACCTGAGGTACAGGCAAAGTCAAGCATGTTCATTTGTCAATTAGCAGGGACTTACAGATTATTCTAGTGGTGTTTAGTATTGTGGCTTTCTGAAGATTTACACACAGTGTCTATTAAAAAAGTATTCACTCCCCTTGAAATCTTCATATTTTATTACTTTACACCTTAGAGTCACAATGAATTTAATTTGGCTTTTTTTTTTGACACTGATCAATAGAAAAAAGACTGTCAAAGTAAAAAAACAAATTTCTACAAATTAGCCTTAAGTTATTACAATTATTAAACACAAAATAATTGACTGCATAAGTGTTCACCCCCTTCAAGACAGTATTTATAAATACGCCTTTGGCAGCTATTACAGCCTTGATTCTGTGTGGACAGGTTTCTATCAGCTTTGCACATCTGGACACTGTGATTTTTCCTTATTCTTTACAACACTGCTTAAGCAGGGATTGTGAGTGAACAGCCCTTTTCAAGTCCAGCCACAAATTCTCAGTTGGATTGAGGCCTGGCCTCTGACTTGGCCATTCCAAACCTTTGTGTTTTGAAGCCATTCCTGTGCAGCTTTGGCTTTATGCTACATGATGTAGTTTTGCCAGGAGACTGACTCACCAGCAGTTGGACCTTCCAGATGCTGGTGTATTTGAAAGCCTTGACTGCACGTAGATCTTCAAAAACGGATCGCCATTTAACTAATTATGTGACTTCTGAAATCAATTGGCTGCACCAGTGATGATTTGGTGTGTAATATTGAAGGGGGAGTGGGTGTATACTTATGCAATCAATTATTTTGTGTTTTATATTTGTAATTAATTTAGATCACTTTGTAGAGATCTGTTTTCACTTTAGTACAAAAGAGTCTTTTTCTGTTGATCAGTGTCAAGAAAGAAGAAGAAGAAGAGAAGAATAGCCCTTAACTCAGCAGTGGAGTTATCGGGGCACCGTCATGACGGTGTTTCCGTAGCAAGCTATTCTTGTTTTTACGAGGCCGTGTTGCTAGCTCGACGCTCAACTCAACTTGGATTCAAACTCGGGAACCTTTGCTCTGGAGACTGGCGCTGATATTATTGCACCACCAAGCAGGACAGTGTCAAGAAAGCCAATTCGATGAAAGAAATTCACTGTGATTCAATGTTGTAAAACAATAAACAATGAAAGCTTCCATGGGGATGAATACTTCTTGTAGGCACTGTAGACATTACTGTGCAGCCCTAATTGTTTAACATTATTGTGTAGTGCCTTCGGGATGAACCAATTGTACATGGAACAATGAATGGGGTGACAATTGAATTGACCATTGTCACTGTTGGGACAATGTACACCCCATTCATGTTCCCAAATCTTTCAATTTCCTCTTTAAATTCAGCATATCTCTGGTGTTTTGCACTTATTGTTATTATTTGTATTGTGCAGTTTGTCTGCATTTACACATTAATTGTTTGTCAGCCTCTCATTGAGAATAGTTTTTCATTGATTCTGTTGTATTTCTTTGTTCTGCTGTGAATGCCCTTGAATGGCCAATC
Organism: Hypanus sabinus; assembly: GCF_030144855.1. NCBI lineage: Eukaryota > Metazoa > Chordata > Chondrichthyes > Myliobatiformes > Dasyatidae > Hypanus > Hypanus sabinus. The sequence goes on from NC_082721.1 coordinate 11,853,065, forward strand.
CTACAAAAAGTATTGCAGATAGCCCTCCCCACCAATGAGTCCAGCTACACGCAGAATAGCAGCATCCATCACTAGGGACTCCCACCACCCAGGACATGCTCTCTCCTCGCTGCTGCCATCAGGAAGAAGGTATAGATCCTTCAGATTCCACACCACCAGGTTCAGGAAGTTATTACCCCTCAACCATCAGGCTCTTGAACAAGACAGGATAACTTCATTCATCTTCACTTCCCCCAGCACTGAGAAGTTCCCAGAACTTATAGACCCACTTTCAAGGACTTTCATCTCATGTTTGTGATATTTATTGCTTATTTATTTAGTATAATTGTTCTTTCTTTTCGTATTTTCACAGTTTGTTATCTTCTGCATACTGGTTGAATGCCCAAGTTGGTGCGGTCTTTCATTGATTCTGTTATGGTTATTCTATAGACTTATTGAGTATGTCTGCAAAAAGTGAATCTTAGGGTTGATTATGGTCACATATATGTACTCAGATAATAAATTTACTTTGAACTTTGAGCACCATTCTTCCCAGTTTGCGGGACTTGATGGTCCTGCATTTGTTTGGTCTATTTTGCATGATTACAAGAAGTGGTTTGTTGCCTTGAGCAAGTGTCACTTTCACCACTTCTGAGACCATACAACATTATGGTCCTGTGCAGTTAACCTTACTAAATGAAATAAGTATTAACACTTCCAGGAGGCTATCACAGGACGCTACTTGGCACGTTAGTATCTCAGTCCGAAGATAACTCATTTCTTCTTGGTGTGTCTCAGGAAAATACCCATAGCACAAAAGCAGCCTGTGTTTGACCTGTCTCCCTCTCTTCGCGTTACTACCATCGGGTGGGAGGTGCAAGAGTCATGGGCCTCACATCACTGGCTTCATGAACCGTTATTGCCCTACAGCCATCAGGCTCCAGAATGGGCTGTAGATGCTTTCACTCGCCTCAGAGCTTAAATGACTCCACATCCCACAGTCACACTTTCAGGGACTCTGCCTTTGTTATGCGTGGATTTTCATTGATTCTACTGTACTTCTTTATTTTTCTGTGAGTGGCTGCAAGAAAATGAATCTCAAGGTTGTAGTTGGCATATAAACTTTGACAATAAAGTTACTTTAAACTTCAAACTTTGTGATTGAGCAACTAAAGTGCTTGAAAAATGTCTTTAAAACTAAGTCCTTGAGAAGCAGGAGTATGTAAGGAACTTAAAGTTGACTGCTGTTGTAAGGAAACACGTGTCATTAATGTAGTTAGTTATTGATAGCTGTTTCCATTCCTAATTGATCATGGTGTACAATACTTCACCTACTTTGAGCTGTGGGATGTATGGGGTGTCCAGGGAGGAGTAACGTCTTTGATAAAGGGGATTGTTGTATCTAATCGGGCAACTCACCTTTGGTCCCCAGCAGACACTCAGCTCTCACCTGCGGCTGCAAGTAGCTGTTTGCATGCAACGGCAACCACACCCTGGTACATCTCTTTGACAGGCAGGTAAACCAGGTGAGGGTAGCCAGAGAGCCTCATGCCCCGGTAAGATAGGGATGACTGTCCTAAAATGCAATGTCAGCTCAGGCAGTCTGGGTGGATGAGATCTACAGTGAGATCCAACAGCCAGGAAGCAAACAACATGGCAAGGCACAGAAGAAATCATGGTCACCCACTGAAACCAAGGAACACCACAGTTGTCACAAACATTCATATCACTAGACCTATGCTTCTGAGATGAAGACAGTAGAAATGCCCCACTTTAAAAACTCTCCTGTACAGGTTTCTTGTCATTGTTGGATCCAATCGACAACCACCAAACAAAGCTTTGTTTCAACTACTCATCCTTAAGAGTGGAGCCACACTATTTCTTCAAGTGGATTGGAAAATGCCAGTGGACAAGGCCTGAAAATAAATGCGAAACCATCTAGGAAGGTCGTCCATGTACAAAGTCAAAAAGAATCTGGGAATCTTCCACCACTCTTGGGAAAACACTGTGGGAATCAAGTGAACTGGAAACAAATGGACAAGGTTTTCAGATGTTTATTAAAAGGTTATGAAAACAAGACAGGTGAATATAACTACAATTAATAAAGGCTATTATCTTTGTGATTAAAACACAGGAGTTGAATGTATTTCTAAGGTGCTGTTTGCTTAAGTGGGTGACCTGCTGAATGTCCAGAGTAGGCTAACATAGCTATTTAATGTGAGTGGACGTGTGCATCGAGGATCACTCTGCAGGATAGCTCAGCAGACTGTCCTGCTCTAGGTTCTTAACTCCAAACTGGGGTGGTGAAGCAACCAACACCAACTGCTGGAGGAACTCAGCAGGTCAGGCAGCATCTATTGAAATACTCAGATGGTCTGTTGAAAGTACTTCATGGTAGTTGGACCTGGACAGGCTATTGGTGATTTTCACACCCAGCAGCTTGATGCTTTCAACCCCCTCACCCTCAACTTCGTTGACCTAGACAGGGTAATGCGCTCTGCGTATTAATGATCAGCTTTATTGTCGACTTTGAGTGACAGGTTATTGTCAAGACACCAGGTCACTGATATCTCCTGGCTTTCTGACTGAGACTCCTATGAATTCACTCCTTGTGTGGCATGCCAAGATGTTTTGCTTTGATAATGCTTTTGTGAAACGTCATACTCTGCTCTGTTTGAAGTGCTATATAAGTGAATGTCATTGTTGATGCTTACTGAATTGAGATACTGAACAATTTTAGTGTGAGCAGCTACAATGATGAATAACACAATACAGTGTGTTATTAACATGTTTAACACAGTATTTATTATGGAAAATTATTTCTTAGAAGCTGTGACTGTTGAGGTGCTTGCTGGATGCTACACAGGGCCCTTAGTATTATCAAGACTCCTACTCATCCATCAAACATCCTCATTGACTTTCTAGCATCAGGCAGGAGACTCTGATGCATAAAGACAAGAACAGTCAGGATGGGAAAGAGCTTCTTCCCTCAGGCCATTAGGCTTCTGAACTCCCTGCTACATCACATTTGAAGTGTCACTGGTTAATCTGTTCTATACCTTACATTATTTAATCTGTGCACTTTACTTCGTTTATCTTATGTATAGTTCATTTGTAGATTTAATTCTTACTTTCCTAGGTTATTGTGAGTTATACATGTTATGTGTACTACTGTGCTTTACACCCTGGTCCAGAGAAACGTTGTCTTGTTTGGCAGCATATATGTATAAAGTTAAATGACAATAAACCTGACTTGACTTGAAATGAAAAACACTAACTCTGGACTCAATAAATTCAAAGGATAAGATGGGATCTCAATGAAACCTATTGAATGCTGAAAAGCCTAGATAGAGTGATATGGAAAGGATGTTTCCTATAGTGGGGGAGTCTAGGACCAGAGAGCACTGACTAGAATAGAAGGACTTCCCTTTAGTACGGAAATGAGGAGGAATTTATTTAGCCAGATGGTGGTGAATCTGTAGAATTCATTGCCACAGTCAGCTGTAGAGGTCAAGTAATTGGGTATATTTAAAGCAGAGGTTGATAGATTCTTGATTAGTAAGGTTGTCAAAGGTTATGGGGAGAAAGCAGCAAACTGGGGTTGACGGGGATAATAAATCAGCCAAGATGGAATGGTGGAGCAGCCTAGTTCTGCTTCTATGTCTTATAGACATGGATATTTGGATTCCAAGAGGCTTGTTAAATCCACAGATCTCATTGGTAATTGTTAATTTTTGAAAAATATGTCACAATATCCAATGACAGTCAGCAATTGCCATATCAAGAATTCATACTGCCCCCTATTAGGGCAGTTAGCATGCAAACCAAGGAAAAGAAAAGTAGGATTTGGGAACATTCCTGCTACCTGAACATCATAACAATGCAGGACCTGTCCCTTCTGCAGTACAAAAACCCGGTACACCACCAGAAGGAACAAGGCAAGTTTCTGTCATAACAGATTCAGTTCAATTCTATCAACTCATAATATCTTTGTGAAGGCAAGTAATTGATGTCAATTAGAAAGAGCAGTGCTCTAGAACATTTTACTTGATATTTCTTCCAAACTGACAGCTCTCCCCTGGCTAACTCCTATTGTTTCCTCTCTCTCTCAGTCAATTCCTTTGCCACCTCGGTACTGTGCTTGGGATACACACAGTATCAGCGATTTTGTGTTTACATTATAGCTAGGCATTCCCTTGTCCACCGGGGTTGCCACTTCCTAGATGCTAATCAAAGAGAGGATTCTGTTCCTCCTGAAATATATCGTCTGACCATCGCAGATGAACCCGAGCCACAAGTGAAATGCGAGTAACAGAAAGATTCAGCTAATTTTGCATAGAATTCCAAAAATTGCATTAGCCAATATTTTAATTAAATGCTAAGTGCTATCTTTAAAATGTTAAGCTTATAACTTCTCCAGGACAAAAAAGATCTAGTGCTTTCTTGGTGAATATGATGAAAGTCATATCTCCCACTCCCCCTATCCTCACCACATTCTACAGAGGTTGTATTGAGAATGTCCTGAGCAGCTGCATCACTGACTGGTTCGGAAATTGCACCACCTCAGATCGCAAGACGCTGCAGCGGATAGTGAGGTCAGCTGAGAAGATTATCCGGATCTCTCTTCCCACCATCAGACATTTACACTACACGTTGCATCCGCAAAGGAAACAGCATTATGAAGGACCCCATGCACCCCTCATACAAACTCTTCTCCCTCCTGCCATCTGGGAAAAGTCACCGAAGCATTCGGGCTCTCATGACCAGACTATGTAACAGTTTCTTCCCCCAAGCCACCAGACTCCTCAATACCCAGAGTCTGGACTGACATGAACTTACTTCCCTCTACCATGGCTATTGTCTTGTTTATTATTTATCGTAATGCCTGCACTGTTTTGTGCATTTTATGCAGTCCTGGGTAGGTTTGTAGTCTAGTGTAGTTTTTGTTTTGTGTTGTTTTACATAGTTCAGTGTAGTTTTTGTATTGTTTCATGTAGCACCATGGTCCTGAAAAACATTTTTACTGTGTACTGTACCAGCAGTTATGGTCGAAATGACAATAAAAAGTGACTTGACTTGAACAAGCTCCTCTTGGGCTTCCAGCTGGGTAAAGGTATCAATTTTAACCGATGTTTCGATGACAAGCTTTACCATCTTCATAACGAATTTTAATAAAGACAAAAGTTTTGCTCTAATTAAGAACTGGAATTCGTTGTAAATAAGGTACAACAGTGGAAACCTGATTGGATGACAACTAACCAATCAGGAGGGATGGACAATGGGGGTGTAAATACTACCAGACTAGACAGGCACCATCCCTGATGAGGTTGGTAGAGTTTTGTCATACACTACTGAAATTTCTTCAGGTAGAGGGTGGTAAATCTGCAGAATTTACTGCCACAGACAGCTGTACAGACCAAGTTACTGGGTATATTTAAAGCAGAGTTTGATAGGTTCTTGATTAATTAGGGCATCAAAAGGAGAAAACAGGAGGAATGATGTATCAGCCATGATGGAGTGGCAAAGCAGACTCAATGGGCTGAATAACCTATTTCTGCTCCTATGTCTTATGGCCTAAACCAAGGGTCGGCAACCCGCGGCTCCGGAGCCGCATGTGACTCTTTGATCTCTGTGCTGCGGCTCCCCGTAGTTTGTTAGATTTTGAAATGTAATTCGAAATTTGAAGATTATGGTGATCTTGTACAATCTAAAAACGTTGTGGAGACCCCATTTCCTGGCACATCCGAACCGGCTCACAATTAGCCACCGTTCCGGCTAAGGGAGATAGCCTACGGGGGTTTGTGAGTACGTGTCTTTTGGAGCATCCGCGCCTACGGGGACGGGTTGAGGGAGGCTTTAAATCAAGGCTGTTTAGTTCGAATAAAGTTACCTTTGACTGCAGTGTCCTTATTTTAGTGCTGCGTGTAGCGCTACACCGCTACAACATGTTTTTTATCGCTATTAATATACATCATCACTGCCAATGCCTGACACCCGCCAGTGCGCGCTTTCTTTTAATTCTTCGATCCAAGGTAGGCTAACTATGGAGTAACCTTCAACCCAACGTCTTTTTTTTTTGGAGTTCAAAATGTTTTTGTTGCATGCAGAAATGTAATTTCGTTTTCTCTGCAGGAGTTCATCAATTTCATAAATGCAACACATTATAGTTTGTTTATACATAGCATAAAGGCAAAAAAACCGTTGTATGCAGTGTTATTTCATTTTAAATGTCAAACGGGTTTTGTGGCTCCCAGTGTTTTCTTTTCTGTGGGAAATGGGTCCATATTGGCTCTTTCAGTGGTAAACGTTGCCGACCCCTGGCTTAAGCAATCTACTGACCTTTATTGTGCTAGATCTAACTTCAACAAGTTATGGTTGTCTCTACCACATGGGTCAACAAAATGGCTCATCACCAACTTCACAAGACTGTGTAGGGGTTGACAATAAATGCTGGTCTTGTTATATGTCTCCTACATTCTAAATACATCAATATAAACATTAATCTAACACATTACAGATGAAGAATGGATAAAGCAGAACTAAAGGTAAAAACGTAAATATAATGTGCATCGATTAAAAGAAAATTTAAAAATGCTGAAAGTCTGAAATAAAAACAGAAAATTCTGGAAAGACTCAGCAAGTTATGCAGCATCTGTAGAAAGAAGAACAGTGTTAACAATTGTGACTGAAGACCTGCGTTCTGATTATGTCAGGGTATCCTGTGTTGTTTTCCCTGTTGTTTGGAGGAAACACTGGTGATAAAGTGGTTACAGCACAGAAGCCCAATATATCCACTCTGGTTCGCTACCAGTGCAATTCCCTAGTTCTACCCGCTTATTCCTGGAACATGCTGCTAGGGGAATTGATAGGAACAGAATTGATAGCAATGTTAAAGAGCCATTTAGACAGACCTGTGAACAGGCAGGGAATGGAGAGACAGATCATGACCAGGCAGATGGGATTAACTATACTTCATATTGTGGTGGGTTTAGGCACGGTGTGCCTGAGGACCTGTTCCTGTGCCGTACTGTTACAGTTTCTATCTCAAATTCAGTCCAGTAAAGTTAACAGAATTCTCCAAAATTCTTGGTAACATGGATGTATTTCAGCCATTCTATATATTTTGAGTATCCTTTCATTCCAGAAATCAGTCTCGTGAAATCTGCTGCACCCAAGTTAAAGCAAGGCCCATGAGGAATCCAAACTTGAACATGGTCCTCCAGATGAAGAGTTGTAGTAGTCTTTATTTTTAAGCCAATCCATTTGCAATAAGGTTCAATACCTAGACCTTTCCTAATTGCAAGCTAGCTCTCAATAATTTGTGAAAATGAATGCTGACATCCCTCTCTATATTAATATTTCAAAGTAAATTTTCTGTAAAATACTTTGTGGATAATCTCACATATTTCAACATTACAAACCATTGGCCACATTTGCTTAGCCTATTTATAGCTTCTTGCATCCAGGTGAGGCCCATTAATTTTACAAAGCACCTAACATACCTACAAATCCATATTCATCTTGAGGTTATGATTTTTTCCCATCAAGAATTTCATATATTGGCGTTCAAACTATTTTTAGTTCCTGCTGCTGTCCAGACATCCAAATCCAGGCAGCAAAAATGCCAGGAGGACTATGTCTGAGGGTGTTTGTATGAGAGAGCTTTCAGTATTTTTGGCAGAATGTCAGGTGGTGATGAGGAGGCTGACAGAAGTGACATATATCAGCTTGTTGTGTGGTGTCACAGCAACAATCTTGCACTCAACATCAGCGAGACCAAAGAACTGATTGTGGGCTTCAGAAAAGATAAGACAAGACAACACACATCAAGTCCTCATAGAGAGATCAGAAGTGAAAAGTGTGAGAAGTTTCAAGTTACCGGGAGTCAGTACCTCTGAGAATCTAACCTAAACCCAACCTATTGATGCAGCTACAAGGAGAGCATGATAGTGACTATATTTTATTGGGAGTTTGAGGAGATCTGGTATGTCACCAAAGAACACACGAATTTCTACAGATGTACCGTGAAAAGCATTCTAACTGGCTGCATTATTGTCTGGTATGGCGAGAGAGAAGGCTACTACAGACGATTGAAATAAGCCACAGAGTAGTAAACCTAGTCAGATCCATCATGGGCACTTGCCTCTGTAGAACCTAGGGCGTTTTCAGGAGCGATGCCTCAAAAAAGCAGCACGCATTATTAAGGATCCCCACCACCCATGTCATGCCTTGTTCCCATCGCTACCATTAGGAAGGAGGTACAGAAGCCTGAAGGCACACACACACTGATTCAGGAATAGTTTCTTCCCCTCTGCCACCTGATTTCTGAATGGACATTGAACCCATGAACACTACCTCATTACTTTTTTATTTCAACTTTTGCACTACTTAGTGTAAATATATATATTTACTGTAATTCACAGTTTTTCTATTACTGTGTATTGCATTGCACTGCTGCCACATAGACAACAAATTTCATGACATATGCCAGTGATATTAATCCTGATTCTGAATCTGAAAGACCTCTGTCTTCTGAGTTCTATTATGCTTATCAAGCACTGAGGGTTAGTTGGTCTTTGTGAGTACTACACAGCCTTATTAAGAGCTAGAGCACGTTTAGACCTGGGCCACAAAGGAGGCAAAGAAGTTACTTTTCTCATCAGCTGATTCTTTTGAATGTTCATTTTTGGAACTTGGATGTCACTGACAGAGTAAGGTTTATTATCACTAAGATATCTTGTGAAATGTGTCCTTTTGTGACAGAAGGCACAACAGATCACTAGAAGTTACAATGCAGAAAGAGAGCAAAATAGTGAAGCAGTGTTCAGGAGTTCATGGACCATTCACAAATCTGATGGCAGAGGGGAAGAAACTATTGCTAAAACAATGAGTTTGCATCTTAAGGCTTCTGTACCTCCTCTTTGATCACAGTAATGAGAATTGGTCATGTCCTGAATGGTGAGGATCATTCATGATGGATGCTGCATTCTTGAGATATCACCTTCTTTTGCTGGTATAGCCACCCCAAACCCTGTCATTCCTGTTTCGGGTTCCTTAGCAACATCAGTATAAGTCTGAGTATAACAACTATACTTTTCTATCACATGATAGTTAAATGCACTTACCAATTCAGTTATATATTTTCCTTTCCTTTTTACCTCTAACAAATGCCAGTCTATGTCAGGCCATACACTCTTCCATGGAGCTACAACCGGATAAACTACTGAAGGACTTATCCTTAGATCAAACACTCCACATTCTTTAGCAATATCATTCCCTACCCAACTAAAGTTATCCCTCTGAAACTTTTAGCTTTCTTAAGGGATACAGGGTTTTTTTTTATAGGATATGATGGATAAGCAGGAATAGGGTACTAGGATGGCCAAAGAAGAAAGGATAAAGTGTAGATTAGGGTGGGTATATGTGTGTGTGTGTGTGTGTGTGTGAGAGAATCGGTGCAGGGATTTAGAATGTAAGTCTATCATCTGATCCACACTCTGGAGCAGAAGGTGACGGTAATGCACCATTAAGCTGGGTGCCAACTGCAGTAAAACAAGAAGGAAGAAAGGAGGCTTTTGAAGATGTCCTCGATGGTGGGGAGGCTACTGCCTGTGATGGAGCTGGCAGAGTCCCCTGGCCTCTGCAGTTTTTACTGATCCAGTGCGTTGGTGCCTCCATACCAAAAGGTGATGGAACCAGTCAGAATGCACTCCACGGTATATTTGTAGAAATTTGCAAGAGTCTTTGGTGACATACCAAATCTCTTCAAACCCATAATAAAGTATAGCCTCTGGCGTTCCTTCTTTGTAATTGCACTCAATATGTTGTGCCCAGGATTGATCTTCTGAAATGTTGACACCCAGGAAGTTGAATCTGCTCACCCTTTTTGCTGCTGACCCCTTGATGAGAACTGCGGTGTGTTTCTCCTGATTTCCCCTTCCTGAAGCCTGCAATCAATTCCTCGGTTCTACTGACATTGAGTGCAGAGATGTTGTTCTGACACCACTCAACCAGCCAACCTATCTCCATCCTCGACACCATCCAAGAGACTGCCAACAGCAGTTGTGTCATCTGCAAATTCATAGATGGTGGTTGAGCCACACAATCGTGGGTGTAGAGAGAGTAGAGCAATGGGTTAAGCACGCATCCTTGAAGCGTACCTGCGTTTAGTATCAGCAAAGAAGAGACGTTATTTCCAATTGGTGCTGACTGTGGTCTCCCACTGAGAAATTCAAGGATCCAGTTTCAAAGGGACGTATGAAGCCCAAGTTTAGTAGTTTGTTGATTTCTACTGACGAATTGATGATGTTGAATGCTGAGCTGTAATCATTGAACAGACAGCTGTTGTAGGTATTATTGTTGTGCAGTTGGTCCAAGGTTCAGTAGCGAGCCCGAGAGATTGCATCGCTATAGACCTATTGTGGCAGTAGGGAAAATGTATTGGTATATCTGTGAGGTGTTGAAGCAGCCTGAGCAAGGAGCTAGAGTGCAGCTTATGGGTGTTACAGCCACTATTCATGGTGTGGAGGGAATTAATGTTCAAAGAAACTTACAAAGTGCCAATCAAGTGGGCTGCTTTATCATGGAAAGTTCTGAGCCTCCTAAGAGTTTTTGGTGCACGTGGAGAGTGTTCCTTCTTATTCATGACTTGCGCCTTGCAGATGGTAGAAAAGCCTTGGAGTGTCACTTACATGCAAGCACTCAGCTCTGATCTGTGCATAGAGGCTCTGCTTTCTGTGGCTAGTCTATTTGAGTTTCTAGTCAATCGTGCTTTCCTAGAAGTTTGGTACTGTGGAATTAAAGCCAATGATTCAAGGCTCCGTTTTTGGAAATAGTTCTCTTCTGTTACTTCTGTGGCACAAGTGTTAATTGCTGCTTATCAGTTCATGACTGAGTGTTGTCAGTCAGGCACAATCAGACATATATACTAGATTTGCAGACTCCCTAATCTTACATGAGGAAGAAAGACTAGGATAACCAGGGTGAAGCTACCTCCTCTCACTGTTGTTGAACCTGCCCAAGTACACAACTTCAGAATGATTTTGTCAGGCTGGGACACATTTCATGCAACCGACTTACAGTTTGAAACCATCAGATCCCAGGGAGAAACCACTTCAGAAGAGAAAATGAGTGCTCTTTCCATCCAACTTCAAGATAGGTCACTTGAAAATCTAACATCACAGCATTCTCCTTGCCAAGTCCTTCATTCTAGAGTGCTCTGGGAGATACAGTACTGTGCAAAAGTCTTAGGCACATACATATAGCCAAGGTGCCTATAACTTTTGCACAATACTGTATTTGTCAACGTGGAGAAGAGAGTGAGTTTGTAAATTTGGTGGGAGTAAAGGATTTTGGGGATGGTGAGGATGGAGTGCCATGGGACACATGTGAAACAGAAGGAATGCCAGGGGTGAGGGGTGACACCCAGCCCTGAGACACCAGGCAAGGTAATTTGATTCTAAACAAATGGTTTATTGATCATTACAGAATGTCTCTCTGGTGCTTCCTGTTCCCTCCCCTCTCCCTTCCCCTTTTCCCAACCACGATTCCCCTTTCCCTGCCCCCTTCCCCCTCTCAGTCAGCAATAGAGACCCATATCGGAATCAAGTTTATCATCACACACATATATCATGAAATTTTGTTTATATATATAGCTAGACACCCTAGCTATATATATGTGTCTGAGACTCTGTCACAGTACTGTACAATGTGGTTAATTCTTTCTCCTTAAGGACACCCATAAGTAATTCTCTAGGTCAGCAAAGGACAATAAAGCCCAATGTACTGGCTCTCCAGCCTGATTTACTATGCATTGATGTTAGACAGAGAATGGTAAAGAGGCTCCACATTTTGAGCCTCCTATGCCTGAACATACCCCTTAACAATTTGATTCATTCATAATCTCTGGGAAATATGGGGCTTCCTGGTCACAACCTTGGGTCTCGAAGCCCAGAAGTGGCCCATACTCATCACCAAATGACCTTGTGTTGTGTTCCTACAGGCCTCAATAAGGAAACCCGGAGTACTCAACGGAGTCAGTTATAAATACTAGATTCACAGACTCCCTAACGTTACACGAAAAAGAAAGACTTGCATAACTGGGGAGAAGCTTCTTTGATGATCAGTGGAGGAGATGCTGGATTTTTCATCTCACAAGGCAAACTGAAAATTTAGGAGTCAATGGGAGACGCATTGGTTGAGTTGAGTTATCTTCAGACCAGGTTGCATAAGTCTGCCCCAGCACCTTTGTGCCAATGTGATTTCTAAAGACTTGCTTCTATGAATACTCAGTACAATTATTTTGTGGATGCAAATGGCTGATACAATCAGCATTTATGAGAAAGGGCTCAGTTGTGTATGAATCATCAAGTTGTTGTGATTTTCAAAACTATGCAAGCTGATGAATATTAATACTTACATTTAAAGGGAACAAGAGAATCGTGACAAACAAACAGAGGCAACAACATAAAAACGATCAAAGGATTGCAGGCTGTAAAGAGCAGCTCCGGAAATTCCTGGATGATCTCAAATCCTTTAATATGGAAAAATAGCATCATCTGTATAGCTCTGAGACACTGCTTCCAGTAACAACTGCTTGAGTCTTACCCTTACATGGGTCACTGATATTCTCATCCATAGTAATTACAGATAATTACAGCCCATGAGTCCCATTCTGTTTATTATTTTACAAGATTATTTTATTACTAATAACCCAATTTAAAAATGTTAATATTTCAATTGCTTAGTCTTCCGACAACAGTCAATACACTTCTAAAATACTTCACTGTCATTCTGGGAATCCCTGAAAGGAATACAAAAGGCACTATATAAATCCTAATTAACATCTGTGCCACTCCGAGCTATGACTATCTTCAACTAAAGGGACTCTCTCTATCTCCATTTGAGACGCAACAGCGTTGCCACTGGAGAAGCTTCAAACCCCAATCAGAAGCTCAATATTTCAAAGAAAGTGAACTATCTCTTCATTCATCAATTGTATTCCACTCCCTACAAAGTATAAGTCAGAAGTTTGATGGAACACCATTGATATGCTTTCGGGTAGAAGATAACAAAATCCTGATTGCACAGACCACCAAACTCAAGGGTAGCTTCTATCCCACTGTTAAAAGTCAAAGTAAACTTACTATCAGTATATCACCACATTCATTTTCTTACAGACATTTACAGGAAAAGAAGTACAATAGAATCTATGAAAAACTATACATAAATAAACAACAAATGTGCAAAAGACAAATTTCCTTAAGGTTGTTTTAGACAGGGGTGATAACGGGGACAAGCTGCCACTACCTATTCAATGCTCCCAATGCTGTGCACCTCAAGTAGCCTCTGACAACCAAATCCAGCTCCTGGCCTTCACATGTGGCTTAGCTACTAAGCCTGGTGGAACCGTTTCTACTGACTGAAAGGGCAAAGGCAGGTTAATGGTGCCTTAAAACCATTTGCTTCGGGCAGATGGGGCTCATCAGCCATGGTTGGGAGTGCACCTAGGGGAAGGAAAACTCTGATCTCAAACCTTGCAGCTATACCAACTCAAGGGGAAGGCTTCTCGAGTAAACCCAGAGGGAAACTTCTGGAGCTGGAGTCCCAAAGGCAGTCCTACATTGAGTTCAATGCTGACTGGCAACTCCTGCAGTGCTGCTGGTGCCAAACTGTATCAGCTTCTGTCTTTGATTTAGTTATTTTACTGTTTACTGCTCTTTATAGTAATTTTTTTGATATTTTGAATCTTCTCATTTCATTATTTTTGACCGCATTTTTTTTCACCATGTACTACCTCAATGCATTGTGATAATGAATTGATTGCTATGAATGTTTTGCTGCCTCGGTACATTTGACAATAATAAACCAATTTGTCAATGTATTAATAAAACCATAAAGCACTGGAGAAGAATTAGGCCATTCAGCACATCGAGTTTCCTCCACCATTTGATCACGGCTGATCCATTTCCCTTTCAACCCCTTTCTCTTGTCTTCTCTCTGTAACCTTTCACACACCCTGATTTATCAAGAACCTATCAACCTCTGTCTTAAATAGACTCAATGACTTGGCCAGTACCAATGAATTCCACATATTCATCAACCTCTGGCTAAAATCTGGATGACCATCACCAGCATACACAAGAGGCTCAACACCAGCCCAAATGAAACAAACCCATTTGATTCTGACTTCTCCACCACGTTAGACATTCATTCTCTCAATAAATCACATCTGATAGCTGTGGCGCATTCAACTATAAAATATACAGTTGCAACTCACTTCTTATTTCAGTAAGTCCCAAAGCTGTGATCGTCAGCTTCTGAAAGGAGAAGGTACACCAATACTGATCACTGAACACAATCTTTGCACCTGACACAACTCATGTTCTCAGTATTATTTATTTACTTATTATTCTTAGGTCTCTGTTGGTCAGAGTCGATCATGGATGTTGTGTCCTGGCTGTCTAGATACATAAGCCTGGGCAGTACGACATGGAGAGCAAACGGTCCCCATGTAGCAAGTTCTCCCATTCCATGCATCTGATGAAACCAAAGGAATAGCAAAGACCAATACAATTTGGCACCAACAGTGTTGTAAGGGTCAGCTTTGAACTCAATGAATGACTGACTTTGGGACTCCAGTTCTGGCCTTTGCCTTGGGGTTTACTGCTGAAGCCTTCACAATGAGTGGGTATAACTGCAAAGCAGCGAAGGTTTGAGACCAGAGTTTCCCTTCTCCTAGATGAGCTGCCAAACACGGCTGACGAGCCCCATCTGCGTAAAATATTGTTAATTTGTTTATATTTTGCCCAGATTGTCTTTCTTTGCACGCTGATTGCCTATCAGTTTTTGTGAGTAGTTTTTCATTCATTCCATTGTAATTCGCTATTCTACTGTGAATGCCTGCAAGAAAATGAATCTCAAGGTAATACATGATGATATATACAAACTTAGGTAATGAAGTTAATTTGACCTTTGTTGCTTCCTCCATGTCACACAACATCCTGACTTGGATGTAAAAGCCTTACTAATCACACCACCTACGTTCTCAGATAGTAAGTTTGCAGATAACCAAAATTGGTGGTGTGGTGGATACATAAAGGGAAGTTGTCAAACTGGATCTAGGCCAACTGAGAAAATAGGCCACTGAAGAGCAGATGGAACTTTACGCAGATGTGACTGTGGAGAGAATTAATAACAGCGTTCAGAAGTCATTTGGATAACTATATTGATAGGAAGGGTTTAAAGAGATGTGGGCCAAAAGCAGGGAAATGGAACTACCTCAGAAGGATGATTTAGGCCAAAGGGCCTGAATGACTTTTTGGCTCTGTAACACTGCAGGGGTCCTCACCATACAGAGACATCACCGTATCTTCTCAAGTGAATTCGCATGAACAATGATGGTTGTCCATTGTCCTGTGAGGCAGAGTTTTTAAAGCGGAAAAGCCTTTGCTTTGGGACAGTTCCACTCTCTTGACCACAGAAGTCCGGATCCTGTGCTATGAACTAAGTTCACAGACTGAGGTCTTCCTTGGTCGCAGTGGATGATCATGACAACTTCTGTGCCTTGCTGTGCCCTTCACTCTCCATGAAGCATTGCAGTGCTGTCTTCCTGGCCGTTGGATCTCACAGTAGATCTCACCCACCCAGTCCATCAGAGCTGACTTCACGTGCTAGGACAGGCATGTCCCCATCTCACTGGGGATATGAGACCACTGGCTACCCTCAGCTGGTTTAGCCCGCCTGTTGAAGCAGTGTACTGGGGTGTGGCCACTGTCACATGCAAACAGCTATTTGGAGCCACAGGGGAGAGCTGAGTGTCTGCTGGGAACCAAAGGTGAGTGAACTTCCCCAGAATGGACATGACAATTCCATTCACCAGAGGTACGATCCCTCCCTGGATGCCCCATATAGCCTGGGGTGAACAATAAGTGCTTGACTTTGTAGCAAATCCATATCTGGTGTACAAGCAGAACGGAAACAGGCGCATAAAATAGTTAAAAAAAACTAAGCAAGTCACCCATGTCTGTTATTGCATTTTTTTTAAATGGAGTGATCTGAGTGGGCTTGTGATTTCAGCCTCATTTATTTGTCACTGAAAATGTTCCTTTTATAATTTCAGTCTGCCTGGGCAAAACAGATTTTTCTTCAAAACAAATGTTCTTTAAATATGTTTTTCTGTGGCTGATGTACTGCACATTTTTCCACAGACTCTGCAGTTTCACATCGAATTTAAGTGAGAATCTGGTGAGGAGGTCTGTAAAGCCAATGTAACTAATTACCTGTACCACATCAGTAGAGGCAAGTGTCACCAATTAACAGAGAACAAGTACTCGCACTGAAACTATAGGTGAGGGGACAGTGTCAGTCTTTGCAGTAGACACCCTCTCGTCTTCTGGATGCCTAATTCATGTCTCCCCTAAAAGATCCTTTACTCCCAGTTAATGAGCTCCTGGTGGAGCAAAGGAAATGCTTCGATGATAACATCAAAATCATCCCGAGGAAATTTAATGTGACATCTAAAAACTGGGAAGATATTACATTCAGTAGACACACCTGAAGGAAACCTGTTCAAGAGGGAGTTGCGCAATGTGAAAATGACCTCCACAGGGAACCAGTGGCAGCTGCGAAAGGAGAGACTGAACCGCTGACCACAGCCACCACTTCCTCTTGCCCACACTGCCCCAGAATACCCGGATCCCGGATCGGCCTCTACAGCCACCCGAGAACCCACCAACAGACAACCCCTTTTGGACAGGGGTTCCCAACATGGGGTCTATGGACCTCGTGCTTAATGGTATTGGTCCATTACATAAAAAAGGTTGGGGTTCCTTGCCTTATAGGAGAACATCATACTCAACTCAAGTCATCGTACTACTAATATATACTCTACATTATGTGATATCACGAGTTATAAACATATAGTTATTTCTTTATTTATATTTATATATTGTGTATGTGCCACTCCCTAAAGGTCCAGCATGCATGCCATCTCCACACATGCATCTTCTACTTGGCATACCTGGACAAGGGGAGACAGGATAGAGTCAAGTTATGAGGATTTCTTTAAAAATCGAGATAGGGCATGGAATGGGCCTTTTCAAGCCACGCCACTGAGCAATCCCCCAATGTGATCATAGGACGATTTACAATGACCAATTAACCTATCAACCATCAGGCCTTTGGTGTGTGGGATAAAACCAGAGCACCCGGAGGAAACCCACGTGGCCATGGGGAGAACGTACAAGCTCCTTTCAGACAGTGGAGGAATTAAACCCCAGTCAACTGTACTGTAAAGCGCAGTGCTAACCACTACACTACCATGCTGCAATATTGCTCGACAGACAGGCTTCCTCCAGTATATTACTTGCTGCTGAATTCTGGTGAAATTAAAATAAAACACTGTTTTGGCCTCAGCCGAACTCTTGTGTTCGGTTCTGGTCAGCGCACTTATAGTAAGTATGAGACTGTATCAAAGAGGAGCAAGAAAAGACATACAAGAACGATGCCTGTGATAAAGGGCTACCTTTACAAGGATAGAATAGAGAACCTGGGACTACTTGCCTTAAAGAAGAGATGGCTGAGGGAAAAGTCAGTAGTAATAATTAAGATGATAGATAAATTGATAATTATTGTCACATGAAACACAGTAGCACAATGCTTAACACAATGCTTTACAGTACCAGCAACCCAAGTTCAATTCCCACCCGTTGTGTACTTAATATTTAAGTAATATTTGAGTAATCTTGTAAATATTAAGCATTGATTAAACATTCGTGTTTAAGTAATTCATTATGGGTTATATGTATAAATATGTAAATTCCATATGTTATCACGCTACCACGTGATACGTGTGTCTCACTTAAAGTAAGCCCAAAGTTAGACCAGCATTTCAGACTCCCATGTCTTCCTTTGAATTGGTTTCCTGTTTAGAAACTACAAAACATAACACCGCTGTCGGTAAGGAGCTTGTATGTTCTCCCGTGACCGAGTGGCTTTCCTTCGGTTTCCTCCCACAGTCCAAAGACATACTAGTTGGTAGGTCATTGTAAATTGTCCGGTGATTAGGCTAGAATTAAATTGGGGGTTGCTGGGTAGTGTGACTCAAAGGGCAGAAGGACCTATTCCGCATTGTACTGCGATAAATAAATAAGACTTTGCTTTGCATTCCATGTTTGCAGATTGTTTCATTACAATGGTGCATTGATGAAGTACAAGGGAAAACAGTAACAGAACGCAGAATAAAGGGTTACAGAGAATGTGTAGTGCTGGCAAACAATAAAATCCCAAGACCACAGCAAGTTATATTGTGAGGTCAAGGGTCCATCTTATCTGCTCAATTGTCTTACAATAGTGGGGTAGAAGCTATCCTTGAGCTTGGCGGTGTGTGCTTTCAAGCTTTTGTTATCTTGTGCTCAATGGAAGGGGGAGGAAAAGGGAATGTCCGGGGTGAGTGGAGTCTTTGATTATGCTGGCTGTTTCACTGAGTCATCCATGGAGGAGGAGGCTGGTTCCTGTGAAGTGCTGAGCTGTGCCCACAACTCAGTTTCTTGCGGTTGCAAGCAGACCGGTTCCCTTCCCAAGCTGTGACGGACCTGAAGAAGATACTTTCTATGGTGCATTAATAAAACTCAGCAAGTTCAAGGGTCAAAGTTCTTGCAGGGTGACAGAGTGAGCCCTTCCAAGAGGGCCACAATATTGCCGTGGTTTGGAGGCTTGTGTGCCTCAATGACCAGGAGAGCCATTTTGGCTGGAGTCAGGACCTTGTGCTTTGGGACTTGGCAGGGTCAGCCATGGCAAACAGGTCAAAGGGTAGAGGCCAGACCAACAGTGATCCACCAGTCTTCAGGGGGTTTAGCTCAGGGCTAACAACCCTGACTGGTAAAAAAAAATTATTATGGAAACAGCAATGAAGAATCCTACACCTGAGTGCAATGGTATTCCTGACTTTCCCCTTGGGATTTGCATGGCTGACAGAAAGCTACTGACATGGTGAAGGAAGCCCTGAACAGAGATGGAGGACCTTCATTACTGCCCAAAACACCAGTGGTGTAATTGATAGAAAATAAAACACAAAGTGAACAGTGGTAAGCTATTTACATGGGTGGAGTGGCCAAACATTGGGAATGTGAGAGGGACAGGTTGCAAGGAAAATTAATGAGGGACTGGGAGCAATCCTTGACCAGGCATAAACTCAGCCAGCTGAATAGACTTTTTCAATGTTGGAAGAAAATCCTTGAGTGACATATGGATAAACATTTACGTAGCATGTGGTTGGAATCTGGAAGGTACTGCTTGCATCTGTGGCAGAGGCAGGTTCCGCTGTGGATTTCCACAGAGACCTGAACTAATACAGTACTGTGCAAAAGTCTTACGCACATATATATAGCTACAGCAAGACACACAAAATGTTAGAGGAACTCAGCAGTTCTGGCAGCATCTACGGAAAACAATTAACAGTCAACATTTTGGGCTGAGACCCTTTATCGGGACTGAGATGGAAGAGGCGAGATGCTAGGATATAGCTAAAGTGTCTAAGACTTTTGCATAGTACTGTATATCTATATCAGTATTTTTACCTCTCTTCTTGCACTTCTTATTTTTTTTAACATCAACTTTTTGTAATTTGTAATTTTTATTATTATGTATTATAATGTACTGCTGCCCTGAAACAGCATGTTTCATGACATACAGCACTATGCAAAAGTCTTAGGCACCCTAGATATATATATATGTGCCCAAGACTTTTGCATAGTACTGATAATGGTTAAGTGGGTGGCGGGATGGAGATATGTCTCTACCAAAGGAGATGTAAGGTACTCCTTCCCCCCGCTAGCCACTAGGTCACCCTTGGGCAAGGTGTAGCACCATCTTAACCCCCAATCAGGGTCACATGAAGCTATGGGAGCAGGTGGTGGATGGTCGTATGAGCAGCTGGTGCAGATCACAAGTCCTGGATTCGCGACCACTGATGCCAGGCAGACAGTCTCTGAAGAGTATTGATAATGGCTGGGGTCACCTGTCTTGTAAAGACACTGCCCAGAAGAAGGCAATGGCAAACTACCTTCTGTAGAAAAAATTGCCAAGGTCACCATGATCGCCTATGTCCTCTGATGATGCTGTTTATGGTGAAGGAAAACCTTCACGTCTTCAGATTAAGGAATGGTAGGTGGAGCTAGAGAGTTGTGCTGGTACAGAGACAGTGCAGACTTGATGGGCCAAACAGCCTTCTCGCATGTTGTGAGCATTTATGAGGCAAGGTAAGCAGATTTCTCTGCTGGTCATAAAGGAAATGAAGTACATTGGTCCCACAAACTAAACCTAATATTGTGTCTTCAGTTATGCCCCATAACCTGAACGACCTTCATTTAACTAAAGTGAGAGCTTGGGTTATAGAAATGTCTAGTGAGATTATTGAATGGACTCCTTGCACAATAAGATGGAGGCTTGACCTCAGAATCTACATCAACCTGGCCTTGTCTGCCTGCAATGCAGTTTGTAACTGTAACACTTTATTCTGCACTCTGTTCTTGTTCGCTCTCTCACTACCACATTCACCGTAGTAATGGAATAACCTGTAGAGCTGGAATACAAAACAAGGGGCATGGAAGCGGGGAATGAGCCGACATTTGGCCATTGCTGGACTGGACGTGGAGGCGATTTGATGCAGCAGAAATGAGGAGTGAGAGTGAGGAAAGACCTGAGGTCTGACAGATTTAATTGATTTCCAGGATATTGTATATAATTTGCGGGCGTCAGGGAGCCGCTATCAATATGCGGGAGACTCCCGGAACTTTCAGGAGAGGTGCGATGTCTGCCTCTGCACTCAGCTGGAGCTGTGGCCTGCAACTAACGGGCTCCTGGATCGACTGGCTGCTGGCTTCCTGGCTGTGGACTCACCTTCGTGAACTCAGTTCTGAATGTTCTTTGCTTACTTTTATTCTTTGCAAGATTTGATACTTTTTCTGCACATTGGGTTTTTTTAGTCTTACAGTCTTAAAAGGGGTTCTTTGTTTTGTGGCTGTCTGTAAGGAGCTGAATCTCAAAGCTGTATATAGCATACATACTTTGATAATAAAAGTACTTTGAGTTTTGAAGGTTTTCACTGTACATCAGTGCATGAATCAAAATACCATTGTCTTTGATAGAGAAAGGTCAAGTTGAAGAGCTTTGCAGAATCTTATAAGACTAGACAAAGTGCAAAGCTCAGTATTATATATTTATAATTAGCACCATTGGTCTTTCGCACAGCGGCTGTCTGTCAGTCTTAGTTTATGCATAGATTTTTATAAATTCCTTATGTTCCTGTAAATGCCTGCAAGAAAATGAATCTCAAGGTAGTGTACAGTATGGTAAGTAAATGTATTTTGGTAATACTTTGACAAAAGCAATACTAAGTTGAATGTCTGTAAAACACTGGTTCAAAGTTCAAAAGTTCAAAGTACATTCATTATCAAAAAATGCATATTGTCTCCAACCTCGAGATTTGTCTCCTTACAACAGCCACAAAACAAGGAACCCCAATAGAAACCATTAAAAAAGACCATCAAGTACCCAATATCCAAAAAAAAACCAAATCATGCAATCAACAAAAGAAGGTAAAGCAAATACATTTAAGTATTGCTAGGGTTTTCTGTCCATTCTGCATCTTGGACAGTGTGTACGGTTCTCAGAGAAGGCATAGGAAAATATATACCAGGATGACCCTGTGGCTGATGGTCACAGATATGGTGGCACGGTAGCATAGTGGTTAGCACAAAGCATTACAGTACCAGCAATCTGGGTTCAATTCCTGCTGCCGCCTGTAAGGTGTTTGTGTGTTCTCCCCATCACCCCGTGGGATTCCTCCTGGTGCTCTGGTTTCCTCCCACAGTCCAAAAGACTACCGGTTGGTAGGTTAATTAGTCATTGTAAATTGTCCCGTGATTAAGCCAGGGGTTGCTTGGCTGGAAGGTCCTACTCTGTGCAGTATCTCAATAACATAAAAATAAAATAAAAATACAGTACTCTGCAAAGGTCAGGCACATATATATATATATAGCTAGGGCGCCAAAGACTTTTGCGCAGTATGATATTCATCGATGTTGTGTGGAGAGCGAGTTTGTAAATCTGACAGGTGCAAAGGGTTTTGGGAATAGCGAGGGTGGAGCGCTACGGGAGGGGTGTGGGACAGTGAAATGCATCGTTTCCATCAATGACCAACACAGACAGAGGATGTGTAGGGGCACCCTGCAAATGGACCCATGCTTCCGGTGACAACATAGCATGCCCACAACTTACCAACACTATTAACTCATTTGCCTTTGGAATGTGGGGGGGGGGGAACTGGAACACCCGGAAGAAGTCCACGTGGTCACGGAACCTATAAACTCCGCACAGACAGAGGCAGACTTGAACCCCGGCCACTGGCGCCGTAGAGCCTTCGGCTAAACACTCGCCCGCAAAATTCCGCCTGCTAAATCGGGGAATTGCTTCCTGGCCATTGGATCTAATAGAAGATCTCATCCATCCGGTCTGTCGGAGCTGACTTTACGTGCTAGTACAGGTGTGTCCCTATCTCACCAGGTATGAGGCCACCAGCTACCCTCTCCCTGGTTTAGCCTGCCTGTTGAAGCAGTTTATGGCTGCTGTCACATGCAAACAGCTATTTGGACCCACAGGTGAGAGCTGAGTGTCCAGTGGGGACCAAACAAGCCCTTCACCAGAGGTGCTACCCTCCCTGGACACCCCATTTGTGACATTTGCCCACAAAATTTCATTCTGTAACACCCATTGTCTGGCAATTAAATATGCTAAATTGAAAGCTGTGTGGGAAGTGGTGTACACATGCACATTTCAGAGTCAGAATCAGAATTGATATCTCTGGCATATGTCATGAAATTTGTTGTCTTCACTGCAGCAATACGATGCAATACATGATAATAAAGAAAAAAAACGTGAATTTCAGTATATATAAAATAGCTAAATTAGGTAAGTAGTTCATGGGCTCAATGTCCATTCACAAATTGGATGGCAGAGGGGAAAAGGTTGCTCCTGAATCATTGAGTGTGTGCCTTCAGGCTCCTGTACCTCCCCCCTGATGGTAACAATGAGATCAGGGCATGATCTGGGTGATGGGGGTGCTTAATGATGAATGCTCCCTTTTTGAGGCATATTTTCTGTGGGTAAACTAAAACAAATGTACAGAAGTGGTGGATCACAACATCCATTAGCAATGTGGTGGTGGTGGTTTAATGTTAGTGTTGCTAAATTGGCTGTCTGCATTCTACCACACTTCCTCCCCTAAGGTTGCAAAAGTCAACATGTGTTAAGAGGTGGGAAGGACCCATCACCTAAGTAAATGCATTATCAACCTTTTAGAGCTTAATAATTTATCGATTATCTGTTGCCATGAACTTATAGGTTTTGGAGCTTTCTGCGATTTACTGAAAGCTGTATGGAAAATCTGCCAAATTCATTTTCTTGACTTTAAGGCTCCTGCATCAACAAATTGCTCACAGAAATGGTTGGATTAAACTGAATACGGCACGCTTCAGAGAATGAATAAGACAAACTGTGAGCAGAGGGCTGGGATGGAGAGTGTGGTTGGAGGCAAGACATTGCTTCCATCCAGTCCAGATTAAAGAATTGTTGCCTAGACATGGATTTTTAAAAAACACTCTTTTTATGCAAAAATGCATTAGCACAGTATTTTGTGCCTGTTTTGAAATGTTTGGGAACATTTCCTAATGGAGTCTTGCTCATTGAGAAAGATGACTGGACATTTACTAATGGGATTCATTCTAACTGGAATACCATCTCTCTCAGTTGAGCAGCACCTGTTAGTACTTCCCAGCAGAAACTGGATCAAATGATATTGACCCACAATCTCAGTTAGTAAAACAGGGAGCACATCATGCTAAAAGCAAAGAATCGCATTGTTTAGTGTGTTTCCATTGGGACAGCATTTTTACATTAACTCTTGCCCAGTCACTTTAATGTATTTGAGGTCCATTTGCATCAACCTTCCATGAACCTCATCACTGATACCTTCATGATAGCATAGAGCCATAAAGGGATCAGGCCCTTCGGCCCAAGTGCTCCATGCCAACCAAAATTTTCATTAAAGCTGATCCCAGTTCCCTGCATTTGGCCATTATCCTTGGGCCCATATCTCTCTAATCCAGAGGGTCTCAACCTGGGGTCCACAGACCCCTTGCTTAATGATATTGACGCATGGCAGAAAAAAAAGTTTGTGAACCCCTGCTCTAAACATTTCCTGTCTAAGTACGTGGTTAATATTCCTGCGTGTATGCGCCGGCCGTGCATGCAGCCTGTTACAGCTGCTCCGACTAGTTTTCTTACTTTTCTAACTTATGCTAACCCAATTTCCCTCAGGATCAATAAAGTATGTCTGGCTGTCTGTCTCCTCTGGCAGCTAAATCCATAAATGGAGCATCAACTGGGTGAAAGGTTTGCCCCTCATGTTCCTATTAAACCTCTTCCTCTCACTTCAAACTTATGCCCTCTTGATTAACCAAAACTGAGAGAAAGGGCTGTGTACGTTCAACCTATCTATATCCCACTTGATTTAAATCACCTCTAAAATTAGAGGCATGGAGTCATAGAGTACAGCACAGAAACAGGCCCTTCAGCCCATCTAGTCCATCCCAAAACATTCTCCCACACTCCAAGGAAAACAAGTCCCTACCTCTTCATTCTCAGTATTCTGAGTCACAGTAACATCTTCATGAATTGAAAATGTTTTATTATGGCCATGTGTATCAAGGCATAGTTAAAGTTTGTCACATATACTGTTCATCCAGATTAATTCGAGACATTGAAGCAAAACAATAATAGAATAAAGGCAAGCACAAGAGTTCCTGCAGTTGCTGGAAATCCAGAGCAACACATACAAAATCCTGGAAGAACTCAGCAGGCCAGGCTGCATCTATGGAGGTGAATAAACAGTCGATGTTATGGGTCAAAATTCTCAGGACTCAGAATAATTTCTCAGCTAGAGAAAGAGCAGAGTTACTGTCCCACATCACTCCCACTCTGACCTTTCTGTCTGTAGCCTCCTTCACTGATGCAATGCACCCAATGGAGTTTAGAAGATTGGGGGGAGGTGGGGAAATCTCATTGAAACCTACCAAATATTGAAAGGTGGACATAGGTGGACATGCAGAGTATGTTTCCTATAGTGGGGGGGACTCTAGGAACAAAGGGCACAGTCTCAGATTTCAGGGACATCCCTTTAGAACAGAGATTAGGAGGAATTTCCTTGGGCAGAGGGTGGTGAATCTGTGGAGGCCAAGTCACTTGGTATATTTAAAGCAGAGGTAAACAGATACTTGATTATTAAAGGTTTCAAAGGTTACAGGGAAGAAGGCAGGAGAATAAGGTTGAGGGGGATAATAAATCAGCTATGATGGAATGATGGAACAGACTTGATGGGTCGAATGGCCTAATTCTGCTCCTATGTCGTATGGCCTAAACTCGAGCAACACCTTACCTTTTGCCTGAACACTCTGCACCCGCAGGAACCAATATCAAATTCGCCACTTTTAGGTAACTGGAATGTTCTTTCTACCTATATTGGGATTCACCATTTGTTCCTACCAGCCTATATTTTTCCTAATTCTTTAACTTGTATAGTCTGGTCTGCTAGTCATGACCCAGTTAGTCAGACTTTGCATTAGCAACACATGACACAGACAAAGGAAGGGTCTTGATGAAGAATGTCAGCTACCCACTTCCCTCCACAGATGCTGCCTGACCTAGAGAGTTCTTCCTGCTGCTTTCTGTTTTGCTCCAGATTTCAGCATCTGCAGACTCTCGTATCTCCAGATAAATCAGTCTTTTTCTAGAGTGGTAAAGTCAAATACTGGAGGAGTTTGCTTTGAGGGGTGGAAAATTTGAAAGGTATTTACTAGGCAAGGTTTTTGATTTACACACAGTGGTCGGTGCCTGGTATGTGCTGTCAAGGGAAGTGATTGCAACAGATATGACAGCAACAGAGAAGATGCATTTAGTCAGGCAAGTGGAAAGGTAGGAGACTGAGGGATATCAAAGTTCAAAAAGTTCAAATTAAGTTTATTATCAAAGTACATATATGTCGTTGGCGCATGGCCCAGTGGATAAGGCATCGGTCTAGTGATCTGAAGATCACCGATTCGAGCCTCAGCTGAGGCAGCATGTTATGTCCTCGAGCAAGGCACTAAACAACACACTGCTCTGCGATGACACCGGTGCCAAGCTGCTTGGGTCCTAGTGCCCTTCCCTTGGACAACATCGGTGGCGTGGAGAGGGGAAGGCTTGTAGCTTGGGCAACTGCCGGTCTCCCATACGACCCTGCCCAGGCCTGTGCCCTGGAAACCTTCCAAGGTGCAAATCCATAGTCTCACGAGACTAACGGATGCCTATTATTATTATTATTATTATTATATAACCCTGAGATTCACGTGAGGCAGGCATACACAGCAGATCTATATAAGAGTAACTAAACAGGATCAATGAAAGATCAACGAAAGTGCAGAAGGCAACAAACTGTCAAATGCAAATATAAATAAATAGCGAGAACATGAGATAATGAGATAAAGAGTCCTTAAAGTGAGATCATTGGTGGTGGGAACATCTCAATGGATGGGCAAGTGAGTGTAATTATCAAATTTTATTCAAGAGCCTGATGTTTGATGGGTAGCAACTGTTCTTGAACCTGGTGGTGGAGTCCTCAGACTCTTGTACCTTCTACCTGATGGAAACAGTGAGAAAAGAGCATGGCCAGGGTGGTGAGGATCCCTGCTGATAGATTCTGCTTTCCTACAACAGTATTTCATTTAGATGTGCTCAACAGTTGGGAGGGCTTTACCCATGATGTACTGGCCCAAATCCACTAACTTTTGTAGGATTTTCCATTCAAAAGCATTGGTGTTTCCATTTCAGGCCATGATGCAGGCAGTCAATACTCTCTCCACTACACGCGTCTAGAAGTCTGTCAAAGTTTAGACAATGTGCAGGCAGATGTGCAGTTGAATTGGCATCATGGTTGGCACAGACATTTTGCTATGAAGTATGGTTCTGTGTTCTTGGTGATTACGTCCCACTTATACATTGAATGAACAGACAGCAGAACCCTGGTATGTTGTATACACTTTACATCACAGTCCCAATGAATGTTTCCAAGAGCTGCCAAACTTAGGTCCCATTGTGAAAAGAGTTCTCCTCTATCTACACCAAGGGTTCTTAACTTGGGGTCCACGGTCCACTTGATTAATGGTATTGGTCCATAGCACAAAAAAAGGTTGTGAATCCCTGATTTACACCATCACTACCAATTTCATACAATACTAACTTGTATCTGTAGTACTTGTTTTTTTTAAAAAACCATTTAGAAAATATTCTGACCTGTTGGTTTTTGATCCAATTGGATCCTAAGGTGCCTACTTGCCACAGCTTTGGCCCTTTTTTAAAATCCTTTTTTTTTGTAACTTTCTGCTTTTATATACACTATCTTCTAAATATATTTAAAATAGTAAGTGGCTGCAGACTCACTTTTGTGAACTTCAGTTCTGAATGCTATTTGATTACTTCCATTGTTTGTCTGATATTTTTTCTGCACATTGGGCATTTGATGGCCTTTCTTTTAATGGGTTCTGCTGGGTTCTTTGCTTTGTGGCTGATTGTAAGGAGATGAACATAAAGGTTGTATGAAATAAACGTACATTGATAATAAATGTAATTTGAACTTTGAGGTTGAACTTTTGATCAATAACACTGCATTTTAAAAAAAAAAATTTTTTCTTCAATAGACCAAAGACAAAGAGGTTTACACAGGTCTTGACAGGTTGGGTCAAATGGTTAGGTTTTTATACGTCCACCAGAATGGAACTGGTCATCAGCTAGTGGGGATGAGGTGGCTGCAGTTAGTTCACTGCACAGCTAAGGACCAATGAGGAAGGATAAATTCCTTCACAAACAGGATGAAGTCCTGATGAAGGGTCTCAGCCCGAAATGCTGACTGTTTACTCATTTCTATAGATGCTGCCTGAGTTCTTCTGAGTTCCTCCAGCATTTTCTGTGTGTGTTGCTGGGATAAATTCCTCGTTCATTTTCTAGTTGCTGTTAGCTCCTGGTAGATTTGAGCATAGAGAGCTGTACGCTTGAAGCGCAATTCCGAAAGAAAGCAAATCCTAATTTATTGGCAGGTAACTGTTGATAAAGCGATTTTCATTAGGCTGAACATCAGCAAATGTTGCCTAAATTTAGAAATTTAGCACTTGAGGGAGACATTTTAACCAATTCCATGAGTCTTGTGGAAGATGAAAGCAGCGGATTCCAATGCAGATCAGGTTCTAATGATAGGCTTGTCAAAACCCTTGACAATTAGCTATGTCATTATCAGCTAGACAATAGTGGTGGCAAAGAATGGTTGAATTCTGGAGGTTTGGATGAGAGTTTTTTTTGTGACTGCAAGCTTACAAGATTTGAGAATACTTAAATAATATCAATTTTGAAGAAATACAAAGAGAATGAATATGAATTTTAATCTTTTAGAGTCATAGAGTACAGTACAGAAACAGGCCCTTCAGCCCATCTAGTCCCTGCTGAACTATTTAAATTTCCTAGCCCCGTCAACCTGCACTGGAACCATAGTCCTCCATACCCCTCCCACCCAAGTACCTACCCAAACTTCTCTTAAATGTTGAAATTGAGTTTGCACGTGCTATTTGTGCTGGTAGCTCGCTCCACACTCTCACGATCCTCTCAGTGAAGAATTCGCCCCCCCATGCTCCCCTTAATTTTAGTTTACCTCAGGAGAAAGATACCGGGTCTAAATCCTGAAACCTCACAACTGGCAACACTGTTGGAACAATTTCACTAGATGGACAGTAGCATTGAAGAAGATATCTCATCGGTGCATTCTCAAAGGCTGCACTGGGCGTGATGCCTGCTGCCAAAAGACTAATTATCCAAAAAAACATACTCTTTCCCTGTGCCATTGGCTTTGACTACATCATCCTGATGGCTCACGAAAAGCTAAGACAATCATACTACTTATCTTGGTGGTCTCGGGGCATGAGTCTTCCTTTGGAGATAAAATGCTGAGCAGGCAAGAGGACCAGGGTTCAAATCACATATAAGCTGCTAATTTAACATTTGGCCCACAGAGTGGACAGACGGTGACTTTCCACCCTAGGGTAGCAATGGCTGATGTGAGAGGGCATAATTTTAAGGTGATTGTTGGAAAGTATATTGGGGGATGTCAGGGATTTCTTTTCCAAACAGAGAGTGGTGGAATGCACTGTCTGAGATGATGGTAGAAACAGGTTCATTAGGGACACTTAAGAGACTCTTAGTCACAAGAGTGAGAGAAAAATGGAGGGCCTTGTGGGAGGGAAAGGTTAGATTAATCTTGGAGTTGGTCAAGAGGTCGGCGCAGCATTGTGGGCTAAAAAGAAGTGCTGTGCTATAATATTCCATATTCTTTACAGAGGGAGTCAACAGTAATTTTTATTTTACACAGGGAGTGGTGTGTGCGAGGAACACCCTGCTAGGGGTGGCAATAGAGGCAGATACATTTAGGGACATTTAAGAGACTCCTAGATAGGCACATGGATGATAGAAAAATGGAGGGTATGTAGAGAGAAGCATTAGATTGATCTGCACTAAGTTACAAGGTTGGCACAACATTGTGGGCTGAAGGGCTTTTACTCTGTTATACTGTTCAATGATTTAGTTTCTATGTTTTATGGAGCCTGGGTCAGTTAGTTTGTTTCTGTCCAAATGAGTCAGTTCCTCCACTGTAGGGCACCAAGTTGGAACAGTCTGCTGGTTAGTCTCCTGTGTGTGTGCACGTGTCAAAAGTCAAAGATTTGCTTGGATTATTATGTCGAGTTTCATGCATGAACAATGAATAATGAGTGCATCTGGGCACTGCCAGATCTATCTTCCAGAAGCGAGCCGAGGAACAGAAAATTCAAACTTCAAGTTTATTTATCACATGTACATCGAAACTCACCGTGAAATGCATCACTGGAATTAATGACCAACACACCGAGGGTGTGCTGGGGGGCAGCTGTCACCACATATTTCAGCACCAACATAGTATGCCCACTGTGCTCAGCAGAACACAACAAAACAGAACACACCAAGCAAAAGAGCAACAGCAGCAAAACCAGACCCATTCCTCCTTCCCACCCAATCACTACACAGTCCTCTAACCCCAGGGCTAGCTATCGTCTTCCGCCTCCAGCCTCCAAAAGGCATGGACTCAGATAGCAGCAGGATTGACAAAGAAAAATTTATGGTGTTATACCCTATTATAGACATAAGACAAAGGAACACACACAACATGCCAGAGGAACTCAGCAGGTCAGACAGCATCTATGGAAAAGAGTAAACAGTCAACGAAAAGAACTGAGAAGGAAGGGGGAAGATGCCCAAATAAAAAGGTGGGGAGAGGGGAAAGAGGCTAGTTGGAGGGTGGTAGATGAAGCCAGATGGGTGGGCTGGAGAAGAAAGGATCTGACAGGAGAGGAGAGTGGACAATAGGAGAAGGGAAGGAGGAGGGGACCCAGGGGAAGAAATAGGCAGGTAAGAAGATGCCATCAGATTGGGGGGGGGGGGAGGAGGGCTGGACAGTACCCAGACAGAATATAAGGTGATGCTCCTCCACCCTGAGGATGGTCTCATCTTGGCACAAGAGTCTGACATGTCTGAAGGAGAATGGGAATGGGAATTAAAATGTTTGGCCACTGTGAAGCCCCACTTGTGGTGGATGGTGTGGAGGTGCTCAATGAAGCCGTCCCCCCAATTTATGACGGGTCTCACCAATGTAAAGAAGGCCACATCGAGAGCACTGGACACAATAGACGACCCCAACAGATTCAAAAGTGAAGTTTTGCCTCACCTGGGGCCCTGAATGGAGGCAACACAAGAGTAGAATTTGACCATTCAGCTGGGGTGTTATAAAAAGGTTTTCAGCAAATTGAAACATAAATAGGAAATATTGAAAATACTCATTTAAAACATTGTTTACAAGTCTAAATGAACTGGCCAGGTTAATGGTCCAGGTGTTCAAACAGAACCTGCATTTCCAACATTTCTCCTCTGTTCTGCCCTTTACAGGCATGGTCACTGTGTTAGAATGACAGACAGTCAAATCCATGGGGCAAACAAGAACAGATCATCCCAACACTCAGATGAAATACTACTTAGCTGACTGCTGACAGTGATATCAAGCTGTTATGAAGGCTACGGCTCCCATATCTCAAGCGGTCACTACGGATCTATCATTTTTCTTAACTTCACATTCAACTTGAAGTGCTTGTCAGGAACACAAGGATGAGAGCATCATCACTCACAATCTGCTCTTGTTTGTGTGAACCTGACAAGTTGCTTTATTAGTTGTCAATGCCAATTTAAAGAGAAAGAAAATACGTGGTATAATATAATTGAAAAAGATATATTATTGATTACATGTTAATCTAAATCTTTATTGCTTCACGTCATGAAGTGTCAAGGCAAACCAGCACCATAGCCCTGTGCCTATGCTGGATAAGCAGATTTCAAAATTCATTTTGTTTATTTCCTAGAGTTGGAATATTGATTTCCAAATACAATTTTTTTTTGTGCAGGACCAATTTACTTTGTGATTTAGTGTGGAATTCTGACTGTTTGGCGAGACCGCAGGGTTGCAAAGATAATTAGTGTAATCAGCTTGAAACTGCATCCCACTCCCTGTTGTTGAGTGTGATTATATTTCTTTTTACAGAGCAGCCTCCTCTGCTGCCCATCACAAAGCTGAAAGCTGTAGCAGAGAATGCTGAACTATGTTATCAAGGTCGTGGGAGCCATCAGAAACATTTGGAGGAAAACCTTGAGGGTGAAATTGGGACTCCCAATCAGTACTAGATGCTTCAGGTTATTAATGGCTACCCTCCATATTTGAAACAGGTAAAGGATGGGATATCTATGGGCAGTAACTCAAAGGCAGGGGGAGCAGGTCAGCAAGGATACCCTCGATTTGTGGTACATTCAGAATTAATATGGTGTTGAGGTGCTGATGAGAGTTTTGGTGATGAATAACATTCATCAATTCAAATCTTATCAGAATTATCCCTCTTTGGGGAGTTCCCTAAGGTTTTTATAGCTGGAGGGTGGTATTGGGGATAAGCTCCCACTACCTATTAAATGCTCCCAATGGCGTGTGTCTCAGATGGCCGCTGACAACCGAGTCCAGCTCACGGCCTTCATGCGTAGCTTAGCTACTGAGGCCGCTGAAACCATTTCTACTAATGGGAGAAGAGGCAAAGATAGATTACTGGTGCCTTAAAACCAGTCGTTTTCGGCAGATGGGGCTTTTCAGCCATGGTTTGCAGCTCATCAAGAAGGTAAGCTCTGATCTCAAACCTCCACTGCCTCGTGGCTATGACCACTCATGGGGAAGGCCCTGGGAGTAAACCTCGAGTAAAGATCACTAAGGCAGTCCTACATTGAGTTTAACACTAACTGACAACCCTTGTGATGCCACTAGTCCCAAACTGTATCAGTCTCTGCCATTCCTTTGGATTCATCAGCTGCGTGGAAAGGGGGAGCCTGCTGCATGGGAAACAGCTTGTTCTCTGTATTGTACTGCCCTGGCTTGAGTATCACGTAAACAGCTAGGACACAACATCCATTGCCGACCCTGACCAATGGAGGGATGAGTTCCAAAATATTCCCAGTCCTCAGTTATATTCTTATTTCTGGTACACGGACAGAAAAGATTTAGAGGGATATAGGCCAATAGGTAAGTGGGACTAGCTCAGATAGAATGTCTGCTCATGCACATTGTTTGATTGTCAGTCTTTGTTTGAAGAACTGGACAGGTTAATGGTACAGATGTTCAAAAAGAACCTGCATTTCCAACATTTCTTCTTTGTTCTGTCCTTTTGAGGGACTGTCACTAAAGAGATGACAGGTAGTCAAATCCACGCGACAAACAAGAATGGATCATTCTTGACACTCAGATGAAAGGCAACTGAGCTGACTGCTGACTGGGATATCAAGCTGATACAACGATGATAAATTTACTTGGAACTTTTGAACTTTGAAACCTGCACTGAGTGAAAAAAATCACAGAAACCCTTAGCTTTACTCTGGGAATACTTTCATTATAAGCATGCAGTGGGTCATGAAGATGATTAACCATCATCGTTCCATGAGCATTTCGAGATGTGTTTAAAAGTTGCTTTGACGGAAGGGCTCCCTCCCATGAATAAATAAGAGAGAAATACAACCTGGTTCCTGAACCAGTGAGTGGATAACTTCACTCACCTCAATCTTGAACTGATTCTACAGCCTGTAGATTCACTTCCTAGATCTCTACAATGCAGTCTCCTTTATTTTTCTTTTATTTACTTTTTGCATGATTTATCCTCTTGCACATTACATATTTGTCACTCTTTGTTAAATATAGTATATTTTTCATAAATTCTATTATACTTGTTTATTTACCTATAAATGCCCGCAAGAAAATGAATCTCTATATAGGATATGGTGACACACGTGTACTTATAATAAATTTACCTTGAATCCTTCCATTATGTTCTAGCCCTGTGTTATTATTCTTCCTTCTGTAGTTTGCCATTTTATTGCTCAGCAAATCCACATTTCAAAATAAAAACCGATCAACACTCTGAGTAGATTGTAAATGACACTGTCATGATCTGCAAACCAAATGGTATCTTTTCTCTCAGGTCCCAGAAAACACAAATAAAACATTCTCTGAAAATAATAAACACAAGAGATTCTGCAAATGGTGGGAATGCAGGGCAACACACACAATATGCCGACGGAACTCAGTAGGTCAGTCAGCATCCATGGAAAGGAATAAGCAGTTGACATTTCGGGCCAAGGCCCTTCTGCAAGACTCTGAAAATCCCTGCGATTAGGATGGTGGCGAATATTGGTAACTCAGGTTGAGGCGTTTGCCGAGCTTGGGAATTAGCTTGCAGGTGCACAGTGAGGATATCACCTCGACGGGTGATGAAATGTCCGCAAGCTAATTGACAAATTCGGTGAACACCGCAACATCAAATATCTGTGATTGCAGAGTTATAAAAACAACCTGGTTGGCGGACCATTTGAAGAGTTACAAATATATCAGATTGTAGTAGCATCATAAATACTTGCAACTCCTCTTTAATTTGTTTGAGTGTCCCCAGAAGTTGTTAGCCTTCTATTGCTCGTGGAGTTCACTCAGCTCTCAACCAGAAGTCAGTCGGCATGGCTAGTGTGAGGATGAGGTTTTATGAAGAATCTAGGACTCGGTCACAGAGAACATCTGCTCTTCTTCCCTTGTATAAATCAAGTGACTTTAATCACTGACAAGCGTATCTGTGCCTCTCCCTCGGTGCTCAAGATGATGAACTACTCTTAGGAGTTCTAGAATTCATCATTAGTGGAATCACCTCAATCTCCCTGCAGTTTGCTCACAATTGAAAGCAGTCAAAGCACCTCTTTGCATTGCTCAGAAATCCATTGCTGCTGAGGCTATAAACTACAGCAATTGCCATGACTGTCTGCTTTCCTCTATTTAGTTCTGCTGGAACCTAGTAACACTTCGATCAGGAGCTGTCAAGGATAAGAGAGCATTTGGAGTGGCTGTGATGACCGAAGTTCAAAGTACATTTATTATCAAAGGATGTATACAGAATATCATCCACATATACAGATCAGTGTGTCAAACTGGAAACTTATTCAGAGACATGTCTCCACATAAGCCAGAATACACTGTGACAGGGTGTATCTGATTCAAAATTCAACACTGTTGCACCTCAGGGATGTGTGCTTAGCCCACTGCTCTACTCTCTCCACACCTATGACTGTGTGGCTAGGCACAGCTTAAAAGTCCATCTATAAATCTGCTGATGACACAATTATTGTCGGCAGAATTTCAGATGCTGACGAGGTGTTGTACAGGAGCAGGATATATCAGCTGGTTGAACGGTGTCAGAGCAACAACCTTGCATTCAACGTCAGTAAGGCCAAACAACTGATTGCGGACCTCAGAAAGGGTAAGACAAGAGAACACGCATCAATTCTCATAGAGGGTTCAGAAGTGAAAAGAATCATCAACAGGACATCTTCAAGAAACAATACCTCAAAAAGGCGGCATCTGTCATTAAGGATCCCCATCACCCAGCGCATGCCCTCTTCTCATTGTTACCATCAGGAAGGAGGTACAGGAGCCTGAAGGCGCACATTCAGTGATTCAGGAACAAATTTTTTCCCTCTGCCGTCCGATTTCTTAATGGACACTGAACCCATGAACACCACCTCACTACTTAATTTAATTTTAATTTTTGCACTCCTTATTTAACTGTTTTATATATTTACTGTTATTCACATTTTTGTCTATTATATATTGCATTGACCTGTTGCTGCATAGACAATACATTTCACGAAATAAGCTGCTGATATTAAACCTGATCCTGAAGATTATTTATTGTCATTCTTCAGTACACGCGTATAAAGGAGAAGAAAATGATTGTTACTCTGGGATCTGATGCAGCATAACAACAGCACAATAAATACAAAAACACAATGAATATAAATATAAATGTAATCCTATAAAATACGACGTAAAAGTCACTGTTGACTGGACTGTATACACATAAGATTAGTTTAACTACACAGACTATTGTATGTACATAAAACTGAAGCTAGGTGCAGGAGTATCTGAAAATAAGGAAATGACAAAGTAATGAAGTGAGTCTTGGCAGAGGAACTCTTCTAGGTAGCAGCAGGGTTGATGAAATCACAGTAGGACAGTGACTGTGTCAGTGTGGGTATAAGGTGTGGAGTGTAAACTTAAAGTAACAGTGTATGAGGGGTATGAAGGGTACTGAGGGGCTGTGGAGAGGAATGGCTGATAAGGTTGTAGTGGTGGTGGGGTAGGTATTTGTAGACCAGACTGACTGCTAATCATTCACAACAGTTGACACTTTCTTACAGATGGTAACTCTGTCTGGGAGCGAGGCGCAGCGGCAGGGCCCGGGTCCAAGAGCGAGGAGATTGAAAAGGTCAGGGTGTCAGGGCCGGAAGCAAGGGCGGTCCGGTTCAGCTCACTGCTCCACAATGTTTGCTCGACTCGGCGCTGAACTGAGGCTGTAACAAACGGGCTTCCGAGTCAGCTCCAGCGATGCCTGGCAGTGAACTCACT
This sequence comes from Hypanus sabinus, assembly GCF_030144855.1. NCBI lineage: Eukaryota > Metazoa > Chordata > Chondrichthyes > Myliobatiformes > Dasyatidae > Hypanus > Hypanus sabinus. The sequence goes on from NC_082721.1 coordinate 11,889,231, forward strand.
TCTGCGAGTTTCTGTTGTGAATGCTATTTGTTAGATGCTGAAAAAGCTTTTGATAGAGTTGAATGGACATACTTATTTAATGCCTTGAAAAATTTTAATTTTAGTTCTAATTTTATATCATGGATTAAATTAATATATTATAAACCTGTTGCTTCTGTTCTTACAAATAATCATAGATCCTATTTTTTTCAATTATCTCGTGGTACGAGACAAGGTTGTCCCTTAAGTCCTTTATTATTTAATATTGCATTAGAACCTCTAGCCATTGCTATTCGTGAATCTCCTAATATTTTTGGTATTACCCGTAATGAGAAGTTATACAAGTTATCACTTTATGCTGATGACTTGTTGTTATATATTTCTGATCCTGATAGGTCTATTCCCGCTATTCTATCCTTGTTGGTTCAATTTGGTAGTTTCTCTGGTTATAAATTAAACTTGGATAAGAGTGAATTATTCCCTTTAAATGCGCAAACTTTATTGAATGACAGGATACCATTTAAAGTTGTTACTGATAACTTTATTTATTTAGGTATAAAAATTACCAAGAAGTATAAAGATTTATTCAGATTGAATTTTTTACCTATGCTTCATCAAATTCAACAACTTACTACTAGATGGCCTCCTTTATCCTTATCATTGGTTGATGGATTAATGCTATTAAAATGATGATTTTACTGAAATTTTTATATTTATTTCAAGCTTTACCAATTTTTATTCCTAAATCTTTTTTTGATAACATAGATTCAAAAATTTCCTCATTTGTGTGGCAAAATAAAAGCCCCAGGGTAAGTAGAAAACAGTTACAGAAATCTAAAAAAGATGGTGGTTTAGCTTTACCTAACTTCAGATTTTACTATTGGGCGAATAATATTCGAAACTTAATATATTGGAAACTAGATTTAGATTCACCATTGTGCCCACAGTGGGTAAATTTAGAATATAATGATGCACAAGGATATTCTTTATTCTCCATTCTTCGTTCTTCTCTTCCTGCTGATTTAGTCAAATTCAATAAACAGATATCCAACCCTATTGTCAAACACACATTACGAATTTGGTTTCAATTTCGTAAGTTTTTTACTCTGAAAAACTTTGTTCTTGACAGCCCTATCTTATTTAACTTCTTTTTTAAACCTTCTTTAACAGATCAAGCCTTTAGCATATGGAAAAGGAAAGCTATAATATGTTTTCGTGATCTTTTTTCTGAAGGTAGTTTGATGTCTTTTGACCAACTTTCCAACAAATTTAAGTTACCTAAATCTTATTTTTGTAGATATTTACAAATCAGAAATTTTTTATATAAAGTTTTACCATCCTTTCCCAATTCAACTCCGATAGATTTTTTAGATATGATTTTTAGCTTGAATCCTTGTCAGAAGGGATTAGTGGCTCTTATTTATAATATGATTATGAAGATACAACCAGAAATGTCAGGCAGAATTAAACAAGAGTGGGAAAAAGAACTTCAATATAATATATCAACAGAAAAATGGGAAAAAATTCTACAAATGGTTAATTCTTCTTCTATATGTGCTAAACATGCTTTAATACAATTTAAGGTCGTACATAGAGCTCATATATCTAAAGATAAGCTTGCTCGATTCTATTCTCATATTAACCCTCAATGTGACAGATGTCATTCAGATGTGGCCTCATTGACCCACATGTTTTGGTCATGTCCCACCTTATATAACTATTGGAAGGACATATTTGCTACCATTTCCTCAGTTTGGAATATTGATTTACAACCTCATTTTATCACTGCAATTTTTGGTATACCAAATGAGGATGGTAGTCGACTTTCCCCTTCAATCAGATGAATGATCGCCTTTGCAACATTAATGGCCAGAAGGTCTATATTACAAAATTGGAAAGAAGTAAACCCTCCTACCACGTTTCAGTGGTTCTCTCAAACTATTTCTTGTTTGAGCTTAGAAAAAATTAGAAGTACTATTTTCGATCCATCAATTAAATTTGAAGAAACTTGGGGACCGTTCATTCGACACTTTCATATGAATTAATTTGGCCTCTTCCAGACCTTTTCTCTTTTTACTCTTGTTCTGGTATGGAGTTCCGGAGTTCTTGACACTATCATGTACACATAAACTGTTATTATTGCCCATGTTAGTTTAGGTTTATTTTTTTTTCAATATACATTTTTTCTTGCATTTTTGTATTTTTTTCTTTTTTTTTCTTTTGGTGACTATTCTTTTTCATGTATAATCAATATAGGTTTGATCGATTATTGTACGATTTTTTTTGCTGATATTTTAATAAGATATTATTATCTTATTACTAATTTAACTTCAAGCCTAATGTATTTATAACCTATTTAATATTATGTTTTTCTTTATATATGAAATTTAATAAAAAGATTGAAAAAGAAAAGAAAGAATGCTACTTGCTTACTTTCATTATTTGCATGGTTTGTTTCTTATCTCTTCACTTCAGGTGTTTGTTTGATGGTCTTCGATTTTAATGGGTTCTATTGGGTTTCTTTGTTTTGTGACTGCCTGTAAGGAGATGAATCTCAAGGCTGAATGAAGCCTACATACTTTGATAATAAATGTACTTTGAAATTTTTCTAAAGAGTTGATAATCTATTAATATTTCATACAATATGGCTTATTTCCATTGCAATACCCATGGGCCGTAGCTGCTGGTTACATTGAAAGCACACTAGGGTCAATACATCCAGGATAAGTTACACCACTGCCCAAGGATCTTTTATTAGTTTGACATCCCAGCCAGCAACTGTCTACATGGCCAACAGTTTATCCACATTTGCAGAAACAGCTCATTACTTCACAGTATTGATATCTGTCCCCAAGGCGTACACATTGGTAGGTTAATTGGTCACACGGGTGTAAAACAGGAGTAAAGATTCATTGAGCCAAAATGACCTGTTACCATGTTGTATCTCCAGATATGTAAACAAGTTATAAATAGGCACCTTAGTAAAACTTGTGCCCAATATTTCTGTATAATTTTCTATCAGCGACTCATTCATCACAAATCCCTTACAGTGAACAGTTATGAAGTTTATGAGAAGTGACGAGCAAATCCCATTTCCTCTCAGTTAGACTGTAGCATAATATAACTATATTTTCTAATCTAAATTTGGAAAAGTAGAAATAAAATTATATTCCGCACAGAATTCCTGACACCAGCAGCATAAGAGGAGCTTGAATTAATTGTGAGTGAGTTGCCCTGTGAAAAATGAACCTCAGGGTTGTATATGGTGACATTAAGTGTACTTTGATAACGAGTTTACTTTGAACTTTGACACTTGAACAGTTTTTTTGTTTGATCAAGGAATAAAATAAAATGCTTTGCCATTGAGTGGAAAAAGAGAAAAGGGGAGAAGACAATGCTAGCAGTTTTGGGTGGGGTCAGTGTCCCGAGCCTGTGGCCAGGACACAAAAATTGCTTTAAGTATCCCCTTCCGTGAAAAAAGTGGAAAGAAATGTAATCCTTTCACTATGTTGTAGCCTTGTGTTATTCTTCTTCCTGCTGTAGTCTGCTATTGTTCTGTTCAGCACATTCACATTTTAAAACATGATGTGTGCATTGGCTCTGACATTGTCACTATCTGCAGGCTAAATGCCAACGGAAGTGGCAAGTGAAGGTTTAAGTTTAACACTATAGAGAAATTTGGGTAAGTACGTGGATGGGAGGTGTATGGAGGGCCATGGTCCAGTAGTGGGTTGATGGGACAAGACAGAATAACAGTTCGGCACAGATTACATGGGCCACAGGGCCTGTTTCTGTGCTGTAGTCCTCTGTGACTCTAAAAATGGTCTATTTGCCCCCAAGCCCCAGAAAACATAAATCAAACGTTCTCTGAAAATATTTCTCTCTGGGGGAGATCACACCTTTACTGCAATTCCTTCTCCCTCTGTCCATCTATTAGTCCCTTTTCTTAATCTCTCTGTACCCCTCCCCTTCTCCTCCATCCCCACCTTTCTTTAGCACCCTTCCGTCCCCTGCCTCCCTCTACCCCCTTTCCTTTCTTCCACTCTCTAACACTCTCCTGCACCCCTTTTCTAAATGCTCTACATTCACAGCAACATATATTGCATCTAATCCTTGTTACCAGTAGTCCTGGTTGACACAAATGACACTCAGGTAGGTTTGAAGGGACCATCCGAATCAGGTTAATATCACTGGCACATCATGATATTTGTTGTTTTGCAGCAGCAGTACGTTACAATACATGACAGTAAAAAGCTTTAAGTTACAAGAAGAAATATACATACAGAAGTTAAATAAATAGTGGAAGAAGAGAGCAAAAATAGTGAGCTAGTGTACATGGTTTCATTGTTTATTCAGAAATCTGATGGCGGAGCGAAAAGAAGTCATTTATGATATGTTGAATGGGTACGTTCAGGCTCATGTCCCTTCTCCTGGAAGGTAGAAATAAGAAGGCATGCCCTCAGTGATGGTATCCTGGCAGTGGCCAACCTTGGGATGGGAAGCTGGGAGTGGTCCATTCGTGAATCTGGGGCATTCTATGTTTGCATACAGAACATCCCATTGAGGTACTGTCCCCCAAAACTGGGGATGAATGGTCTTTGCCCAATTACAATGCAATGGCTCGCCAAAATGAAAGCATTACGGTGGACACGAGATTAATACTACAAACTGGAGGAAGATTCCAAATGTGGTAGGACGTTTCCAATAGTGGGAGAGTCTACAACTAGAGGACACAGCCTCAGAATAGAAGGATGTCCCTTTAGAACAGAGATGAGGAGGAATTTCTTTTCCCAAATGGCAGTTAATCTGTGGAATTCATTATCACAAACGGCTGTGGAAGCTAAGTCATTGGGTATATTTAAAACAGTAAGGGAGTAACGGAGTCAAACATCATGAGGAAAAGACAAGAAACAAGGTTGAGAGGGAAAATAAATCAGCCATGATGGAATGGTGGAACAGGCTCGATGGGCTGAAAGGTCTCATTCTGCTCTTATGAATTGAAGGCAATAAGTTTCCAAATTATTGAAATTTATCAGTTCAAAACAATTACCATAATTACCTGGATATCACAGGTAGTCATCAGGTACTGAAATTACTCCACAAACACAATTGCATTTTACTGTTCATTCTGCTAATATATTAAAATTGCATTAAGCTATTCATTTTAAGAATTCTTTATGCATTTAAATTCCAGATTTTCCATTATTTTCATCCACTTATGTCTGATTATGAGTTAATTTGTAGGTAGATTGTCCCTCCTCACTCTGCATATGGAGAAAGGAATATTCTGAATAATCCATTTACATTATTAGTGTCGTGTGAAATCCAGCCTATTTGGAATCGAGCTCAGGCAATTTACAAGTAAATTCTGCTGTGAAATGCCAATGTGGGGCCTGAAGCAATGAAAATATTTCTGATCATGTGTCGTATATCATTTTGTTATTGAACTACCTGATACCTTAAGGTCAACTTCATCAACTGAGAGCCAATCAAATTGCCTTGCACCAGAATAAACAATGTCGATTTAGATCACCATTGCCACGTGATGTCTGCCTCAGAGGATCTCAATGATGCTTCCGTCTTTCCTCAAAGACAGAAGAAATAAGGATCTCACACAGAGCCTAGGTAACCTAAAAAGATTTCTAGACCGATGTAAAAAGGCTTTGGCATTTTAATCACACATTTTGTATTAGGGTCATTAATACAGATTTTTTTCTTCATGCTTGAGATGAACTAAATGATTTTGCAGAAGCTTATCAAATTGAAGCAGGTAGGATCCGAGTGTTGCATCCCACCCTGATTGCAGGGGGAGAGGGGTCACTGATGCAACAGTAACATCTCAAAAAAGAGAGTGTCATGGATCAGCAAGACTAGATGTTCTACTAAGCATCAGAACATAAGGCTATAAGACAGAGGAGTGAAATTAGGCCATTTGGTCCATCTCTTCTGCTCCACCATTCAATCTTAGCTGATTTATTTTCCCTCTCAACCCCATTCTCCTGCTCTCTCCCCATAACCTTTGATGCCCTTTCTAATCGAGAACCTATCAACCTTTGCTTCAGATATACCCAATGGCCTCCATATCTGTCATTGGGAATGCATTCCTCAGACTCACCACCCTCTGACTAAGGAAATTCCTCCTCATCTCCGTTCTAAAGGGACATCCCTTTATTTTGAGGCTGTGTCATCTGGTCCTAGACTCCCCCACTATTGGAAACATCCTCTCCACATTCACTATCAGGGCCCTTCTATATCTAAAAAGCTTTAATGGGATTCCACCCCCCCCCCCATTCTTCTAAACTCTAGTGGGTGCAGGACCCAAAATTGCTCACAATACTCCAAATGCAATCTGCACAATCTCTTAGAAAGCCTCAGCATTGCATCCTTGCTTTTATATTCCAGTCCTCTTGAAATGAATATACTAACACTGCTAAGATTGTTGGAGAAAGTCAAGTCTTAAGCGTAAATATCTTTCTTTGCAATCCAGGGCTGTACCTTTGAAGCAGGCACCTCTTGAGTGAGATATTGAGCTGGAGTTCCATCTAGTCTCTGTGAAAGGTTCCACTGTACTATGGACATCTGCATGGCCTGTAGGTAGATTGCCCTTCTTTGTTACAAGTGGACAAGTGCAATCTGCAGCTTCCAGACTAATATTTACTATTCGTGATTAATTAGGTCAACATTACATTGCTGTTCATTTTGAATTCTACTTACTGGATGATCAATAGTGATTAAACTCCTTCTCTGTCTGCATTTCACATTAGGATATCTCAGAGTCATTCAGGAATTCAGAATCAGGATTATCATCGCAAACATACAGTACTGCGCAAAAGCCTTGGGGGAGGGCGGTGTGTGTGTGTGTGCATACATACATATACACACATATAGATACTCACACATAAACACACACACACACACATATATAGTTTGCACAGTACTATAGTAATTTTGTGTATTGCACTGTACTTCTGCATCAAAAAATATAGCTAATATACATGTGCTTACAACTTTTGCACAGTACTGGATTTGTCAACATGGAGCAGAGAGCAAGTTTGTAAATCTAGCAGGAACAAAGGATATTGGGAATGGCAAGGGTGGAGAACCACGCAAGGGTCGTGGGACAGGAAGTAGAGAAGGAGAGCCAGGGGTGAGGGGTGGCATTGGTGCAGACACACCCAGCCTTAAGACACCATGTAAGGTCATTTGATTCCAAACAATTCATTTACTGATCATTACAGAATGTCTCTCTGGTGCTTCCCACTCCCTTCCCCTTTTCCCAACCATGATCCCCCTCTTCCTGCTCCCCTCCCACTTTAAGTCCACAATACAGACCCATATCAGAATCAAGTTTATCATCACTCACACATGTCGAGAAAATTGTTCTTTTTACAGCAGCATAACAGTGCAATACCCAAAATTATTACAGTACTGTGCAAAAGTCTTAGGCACCCTAACTATATTTATATGCATAATACTGAAATTTGTTGTTTTTGTCACAGCAGTACAATGAAATGCCTAAAAATTATGATAAGAAAAAGTAAGTAATTAAATAGTAAGAAAGAGGATTAGCGCTGTAATGTTCTTGGATTGTTCAGTAGTATCTTAGTTAAGGTCCTAATGAAGAGTCATGGCCCAAACTATTGACCCATTATTCCTCTCCACAGATGCTGCTTGACCTGCTGAGCACTTTGTGTGTATTACTTTCGGATAAGTATTGGGTTGGTACTCAGAACCTTGGCCCAGGGAAGCATTTGGAATCTCACCCTGGCTGTAGAATTTTAATTCTGGTAACTAAGTTGTTCTACACTTATTCTTCAAGTCACAGAAAAGATAACCTTGAAATAACTGCAGGAATTGCCAAGTCCATATCTGACTCATTAATGTCTTTTGGGAAATCTGACATCTGATCCCCTTTGGCCTAAGTGTGAATCCAGTGACGTAAACATCACATTAGCAAATAAAAATGACACTTGTACGCAAGTGTTTCTTCAGGGAAATACTCTCAGAGATTTCTGCAGGTGTACTGTGGAGAGTATTCTAACTGGTTGCATCACCATCTGGTATCGGGGGCCCCCAAAAGAAAATCAGAAGAAGCTGCAGAAAGTTGTAAACTCAGACAGTTCCATCATGGGCACTATCTGCCCCAGCATCAAGGACATTTTCAAAAGGTGATGCCTCAAAAAGGTGGCATCCATCATCAAGGACCCCCATCACCCAGGACATTGCTACCATCAAGGAGGTGGGACAGGAGCCTGAAGACACACACTCAGCATTTTAGGAACAACTTCTTCAACACCACAACCAGTTTTCTGAATGAGCAATGAACCAATGTACTCATGTTTTTTTTTGGGGGGGGGGGGAGGGTTGCTCTCTTTTTACACTACTTACTTAATTTAGTTTTTCATATACATTTCTTATTGTGATTTAGGTTTTTTTTATTATGTATTGCATTGTACTGCTGCCACAAACCAACATAATTTATAACATATGCCAGTAATATTACACCTGATTCTGATTTTGATCTCATGATATAAATTTAAGGGATACCTTTTGGAGCAAATAAAAAAAGAAACTTGTACATAGGCAAGTGTTTCTTAGATGAAATTGAAACAGCCTGTGTATAAATATTTCTTTTGGTGGCCAGCTACATATTTCATTGGCAGAATTTGCTCCCAGAATAACTTGCTGTCTTTAAAAGTAGCCACCATTACCTCCATAATAGAAGACATCTGGATTGTGATAGGCCATGTCTTGTCATTATTACTAACTCAGACATTCTTAATAATTATTTTCAATTATACATGTTTAATAGTTTTCCCCCCAACCAATCTGTTCAATATTTAATTGAGACACAATTGAATGACAGGAGATTATTCAGTGAAGAAAAAAGAAACTCTCTCTCAAAGAAGACAGATTATATTGGCATTTCAGGATTAGATTTAATATCACCAGCACGTCATGAAACTTGTTAACTCAGTGGCAGTAATACAATGGTAAATATAGGAAAAAAATCAATTACAGTAAATATATATATATGAATTAGTTAAATGAAAAACAGTGCAGAACAGGAAAAAAAAGTGAAGTAGTGTTCATGGGTACAACGCCCAATTACAAATCAGATGGCAGAGGGGAAGAAGCTGTTCCTGAATCGCTAAGCATGTACCTCCGCGAAGGTCCTAGATGTAAACGCATTTAATTTACATGGCAGAAATGAAATTCAGCCTACAATTTTGGTTAAAGATCAGGCCAGTCATGTTCTTAATAAATGACAGAACGAGTTCAGGGGTTACGTGCCACATGACTGTTCCCAGTTCTTATGGGGTCTACATGAAAGGACGTTAAAAACCTCCTTTCACTTTGGGCTGAAGTACTTCCTGCAGTCGCCTGAGCAGATGTTTAATATGGTCAAATGCCACCTGTTATACAGCTTGAGAATTGTACTTTTGAAGCAATTTACTATGCAGCTGTAAATGACGGTTGGGACTCACGAAATATTCTAAGGAAGCAAACAGTATCAAAGTGGATAGTAAAAGCTTTCTCAAGTATGTAAAAAATAAAAGAGAGATGAGATTGGATATAGGACCGCTAGAAAATGAGGCTAGAGAAACAATAACAGGGGACAAGCAGATGGCAAATGAACTAACTGAGTATTTTGCATCAAAATTCACTGTGGAAGGCACTAGCAGTGTGCCAGATGTTGAAGGGTGTAAGGGAAGAGAAGTGAGTGCAGTTACTGTTACAAGGGAGAAGGTGCTCAAAAAGCTGAAAGTCCTGAGGGTGCATAAGTCACCCGGACCAGATGAACTACACCCTAGGGTTCTGAAAGAGGTAGCAGTAGAGATTGTAGAGGCATTAATAATAATCTTTCAAAAATCACTGCACTCTGGCATGGTGCCAGAGGACTGGAAAATTGCAAATGTCACTCCATTCTTTAAGGAAGGAAGAAGGCAGCAGAAAGGGAATTATAGACCAGTTAGCCTGACCTCAATGGTTGGGAAGATGTTGGAGTCAATTGTTAGGTTTGAGGTTATGGAGTACTTAGTGACTTAGGACAAGATAGGACAAAGTCAGCGCGGTTTACTTTAGGGAAAATCTTACCTAATGAACCTGTAGGAATTCTTTGAGGAGGTTACAAGAAGGATAGATAAAAGCGATGCAGTGGAAGGTGTAGATTTGGACTTTCAGAAGGCCTTTGACAAGGTGCCGCACGGGGGGCTGCTTAGCAAGTTAAGAGCCCGTGGTATCACAGAAAAGTTACTGGCATGGTTAGAGCATTAGCTGATTGGTAGGAGGCAGTGAGTGGGAATAAAAGGATCTTTTTCTGGTTGGCTAGTGGTGTTCTTCAGGGGTTGTTGTTGTGACTGCTTTTTATGCTGTATATCAATGATTTAGGTGATGGAATAGATGGCTTTGTTGCCAAGTTTGCAGATGATATGAAGATTGGTAGACGAGCAGGTAGTGTTGAGGAAACAGGTAGACTGCAGAAGGACTAAGACAGATTAGGAGAATGAGCAAGGAAGTGGCAAATAAAATACAATGCTAGAAAATGCATGATCATTCACTTTCATAGTAGAAATAAATATGCAGACTATTTTCTAAATAGGGAGAAAATCCCAAAATTTTGAGATGTAAAAGGATTTGGGAGTCCTTGTGCAGAACACCCTGAAGATTAACTTGCAGGTTGAGTTGGTAAGGAAAGCAAATGCAATGTTAGCATTCATTTCAGGAGGTCTAGAATACAACAGTAGAGATGTGATGCTGAGGCTTTATCGGGCACTGATGAGGTCTCATCTTGAGTATTGTAAACATATTTTGAACATTTATCGAAGAAAAGAAATGCTGGCATTGGAGAGGGTTCAGAGGAGGTTCACAAGGATGATTCTGGGAATGAAAGGGTTATCATACAAGGAATGTTTGTAGCTCTGGGTCTGAACTTGTTGGAATTTAGAAGGATGAGGGGAGAATCTCATTGATACCTTTTGTATGTTAAAAGGTCAAGATACAGTTGATTTGGAATGGATGTTTTCCATGGTTGGGAAGTCTAGGACAAGAGGGCACAGCTTCAGTATAGAGGGGCATCCATTTAAAACAGAGATGTGGAGAAATTTCTTAAGCCAGAGGGTGGTGAATTTGTGGAATTTGTTGCCACAGGCAGTTGGGGAGGACACATCATTGAGTGTATTTAAGGCAGAAATTGATAGAATCTTGATTGGACACATTAAAGGTTACCGGAGAAGGTCAGGGAGTGGGGCTGAGGAGGGGAAAAAAGGATCAGCCTTGATTGAATGGCAGAGCTGACTCAATGGGCCAAATGCGCTCCTTTGTCTTATATGATCATGCAACCATATGATCTATTGTCAAAAAATAGATTTCTCTGTATGAAAGTTCATAAATATTTATGTTTTTTTCAATGAAAGATAAATATTTGGAGATGGAATTTTGTCCTTGACATGTCCGCTACACTTCAGCTGCCTCTGTACTCTTGGCGATGGAACCAAACTTCCGAAATACACGAATACTATAGCGCCAGTAATCAATGACAAATTTTAACCCTTGATACATTCAACATGCCTTAACAATAAAGCATTCCTCATTTGAATTCAGAAAGATTAACTTTATTTGTCACATGTACATGGAAACATACTGCAAAATAAGTTGTTTGTATCAAAGCAAGTCAGCAAAGATTGTGTTGGGCACTCCTGAGACTCCAGCATAGCATGCCCACAACTGATTAACCCAGACCCGTTACAGAGCACAGAAAAGGGCTCTTTGGCCCATCTAGTCCTATGCCAAACCATTAAACTGCTTAGTCCCATCGAAACGGGTGCAGACCATAGCCCTCCATACCCCTTCTGTTTACATACAGTGCCGAGAAAAAGTACTCACCCACCCCTCCCTCGGAAGTTTTCATGTTTTATTGTTTGACAACATTGAATCACCATGGATTTAATTTGGCTTTTTTGGCACTGATCAACAGAAAGAGACTCTTTCTTGCCAAAGTGAAAACAGATCTCTAGAAAGAGATCTAAATTAATTACAAATATAAAACACAAAATAATTGATTGCATAAGTATTCACCCCCTTTAATATGACACACCAAATCATCACTGATGCAGCCAATTGGTTTTAGAAATCACATAATTAGTTAAATGGAGATCACTGTGTGCAGTTAAGGTGTTTCAATTGACTGTAAGTAGAAATACACCTGTATCTGGAAGGTCCTGCTGGTGAATCAGTATCCTGGCAAAACTACACCATGAAGACAAAAGAACACTCCAAGCAACTTCGTGAAAAGATTATTGAAAAGCACAAGTCAAGAAATAGATACAAGAAAATTTCCAAGTCACTGAATATCCCTTGGAGTACAGTTAAGTTAATCATCCAGAAATGGAAAGAATATGACACAGCTGTAAGTCTGCCTAGAGCAGACCACCCTCAAAAACTGAGTGACTGTTCAAGAAGGGAATTAATGAGAGACAACTCTGGGGGAGTTACAAGCTTCAGTGGCTGAGATGGGAGAGACTGCACGTACATCAACTGTTGCCCAGGTGCCTCACCAATCACAGCGTTATGGAAGAATGGCAAAGAGAAAGTCATTGTTGAAAAAAACTCACATGAAATCTTGGCTAGAGTTTGCCAGAAGGCTTGTGGGAAACTCTGAAATCAGCTGGAAGAAGGTTCTATGGTCTGATGAAACTAAAATCGAGCTTTCTGGCCATTAGACTGAATGCTATGTTTGGCGTAAGCCAAACAGCACACATCATCAAAAATACACCAGCCCTACCATGAAGCACGGTGGTGGCTGCATCATGCTGTGGGGATGCTTCACTGCAGCAGGTCCTGGAAGGCTTGTGAAGGTAGACGGTAAAATGAATGCAGCAAAATACAGGGAAATCCTGGAGGAAAACCTGACGCAGTCTGCAAGAGAACTGTGACTTGGGAGAAGATTTGTTTTCTAACAAGATAATGACCTTAAGCATAATGCCAAAGCTACACAGGAATGGCTTTAAAACAAGAAAGTTAATGTCCTGGAGTGGCCAAGTCCAGACCTCAATCCAACTGAGAATTTGTGGCTGGACCTGTAAGTCCTGTTTCTTTCACGATCCCCTTGCAATCTGACAAAGCTTGAGCAGTTTTGTAAAGAAGAATGGGGAAAATATGCAGTACCCACATGTGTAAAGCTGATAGAGACCTATCCACACAGACTTCCAGCTATAATTGCTGCCAAAGGTACATCTATCAAGGTAATAATATCTATCAAGGTACATAATATCAAGGTATTAAACACTGACTTGAAGGGGGTGAATACTTATGCAATCAATTATTCTATTTTTTATACTGGTAATTAATATAGATAATTTTGTAGATCTGTTTTAGCTTTGACACAAAAATGTCTTTTTCTGTAGATCAATGTCAAAAAAGCCAAATTAAATCCACTGTGATTCAATGTTGTAAAACAATATAATATGAAAACTTCCAAGGGGAGTGAATATTTTTTATAGACACTGTACCTATCCAAATTTCTCTTAAACATTTAAATTGAGCTCACATGCACCACTTGTGCCTTAGCTCATCACACTCTTATGACCTTCTGTGTGAAGAAGTTTCCCTCATCTTCCCCTCAAACTTTTCACCTTCCACCCTTAACCCATGACCTCTAGTTGCAGTCCCACTCAATCTAGCCAGATTCATCATTGGAATGTGGGAGGAAACTGGAGCCTATGGAGGAAATCCATGCAGTCACCTGGAGAACATTTAAACTCCTTATATACAGTGGTGGGATCGAACCCCAACATTACAGCTAGCTGCTGTAAAGGGTTACGCTAACAGAATGAAACTGTTTTTGGGGAAAAGTCCAGTAAAAACCAGAAGATACACCAGCTATAAAAAGGGGACAATCACTTTCACGACCAATTAGTTCAATTAAATTTAGAGAGATTATGCTTGCATTTGGATTTAGTCTGGCATTGGAACTGGTTTATTATTGTCACTTGTACTGAGATCCAGTGAAAAGCTTGTCTTGCATACTGTTCATAAAAATCAAATCATTACACAGTGCATTGATGTAGAACAGAGTAAAACAAGTAACAATGCAGAGTAAGGTGTAACAGCTACAGAGGAAGTACAATACAGGTAGGCCAAGGATACCCAACCTGAGGTCCACAGATCCCTTGCTTAATTGTATTCATCCGTGGCATAAGAAAGACTGGGAACCCCTGATTATAAATTTCATACCTGGCCAGCTGATGATGTTGCTCATTGCCAAGTAGAAAATACAAAGGATAGTATGTCTCTATAGGGCAATTGATTTTGAAATAGTCTCACTATTAAAGGCATTTGCCGTTGTTTCCAATGATATACAGGGAAACATAGGTGATTTTATTTTCTGCTTGCAACCCTGCAAATCTGGCACAGACAAAAATACCAGCCCCTCCGCTAATGATCACCTCTTAAAAAATGAACAAGGTGTTTTAATATTTTAGTTTACAGCTAGCCTCCAAAATAAATCAGCTGAAACTATTTGTTTAATTGCCTGTAAGTTCTGGAAAAAGCAATAAGTACTGAAGATGTTGCAAAGATCCATCACTGCTGATTGAAATCTACCAACCCCCAATAAAATCAAGAAAGGAATATACACTGAGTGGCCACTTTATTAGGTACACCAACACACCTGCTCATTAATGCCAATATCTAATCAGCCAATCATATGGTAGTGACTCAATGTATAAAAGCATGCAGACATGGTCTAGAGATTGAGTTGTTGTTCAGACCAAACATCAGAATGAAGAAGAAATGCGATCCAAGTGACTGACCATGGAATGACCATTTGTTGAAGATGGAGTGGTTTGATTATCTCAGAAACTGCTCACTTCCTGGGATTTTCATGCACAAGTCTCCAGAGCAGAGTTCCCAACCTGCTGAACGGTGTTGGTCCATGGCATAAAAAAGGTTGGCAACCCTTGCTCTAGAGTTCACAGAAAACGGTGTGAGAAACAAAAATAATCCAGAGAGCGGCAGTTCTGCAGACGAAAATGCCTTATTAATGACAGAGGCCAGAGGAGAATGGTCAGACTGGTTCAAGCTGACAGGAAGGTGACAGTAACTCGAATAACCATGCATTACAAGAATGGTGTGAAGAGCAGCATTGAACCTTGAGGTGGATGGGCTACAGCAGCAGAAGACCACGAACATACACTCAATGCTCAATTTAGTAAATACAGGAGGTATCTAAAAAAAAGGCCATTGAGTATATTCTGAACCTGAGGCTCTGCAAGGTTACCCTGGAATAATCTGTGGTTACCAGTTTGTGGAACTGAACATTCAGCCTGAAATGGTTAATGGTGTCTTTTATTGAATTATCAGAGAATTGAGATTTTGCCTGGAATGCTATCCAGATGAACAGAACCAATATTGTGGATCTGAGATTTTTCTCCCTACATTGTGCTGAGTTGCTAAGCAATACAATGAGCAAAAACAGTCCATATTCTCTTAATGAGAGAATATTTCATCAAAATTACATTAGTGTTCTGAAATCGTTATGTCAGATTTGACCAGCCAAAACAAAATCTGAAGCTTCAGCAGCTGTAAAGGAAAATGGAAATTTGAACATTGGCTCTGAACTTCCAGACATTTCTTTCTCTATCCCAACCCCGTACCGAGGGCTCACCTTGAGTTTTATGAACAGTTTTAGGCTCCTCATCTAAGAAAACTTGTGCTGGCATTGGAGAGGGTTCAGAGGAGGTTCACAAGGGTGATTCCGGGAATGAAAGGGTTATCATACAAGGAATGTTTGATGGCGCTGGGCCTGTACTCGCTGGAATTTAGAAGGATGAGGGGGGAGGGATCTCATAGAAGCCTTTTGAATGTTGAAAGGCCTAGACAGAGTAGATGTGGAAAGGATGGTGGGGGAATCTAGGACAAGAGGGCACAGCCTCAGGATAGAGGGACGGAGGGTCATCCACTTAAAACAGACTCGTGGAGAAATTTCCCTAGCCAGAGGGAGATGAATTTGTGGAATTTATTACCACAGGCAGCTATGGAGGCTAGGTTGTTCGGTGAATTTAAGGCAGAGATTGATAGGTTCTTGATTGGACACAGCATCAAAGGTTACAGGGAGGCGGCCAGAGAATGGGGCTGAGGAGGGTTAAAAAAAGATCAGCCATGGCGGAGGATACTCGATGGGCCAAATGGCCTAATTCTGCTCCTACATCTTATGGTCTTAAATAATGTATGATATATTAAGATAAAGAGTCCTTACAGCGAGACCGTCGGTTGTGGGAATACCAGAAATAGAGTGTGCAAAGTAATCCCCTGTTGCTCAAGAGCCTGATGGGTGAGGAGTAGTAACTGCTCCTGGACCTGATGGTGTGAGCCCTGAGGCTCTTGTACCTTCTACCTAATGGCAGCAGCAAGAAAAGACCATGGCCTGGGTGATGAGGATCTTTGGTAATAGACACTGCTTTTCTATGGCAATGCTTCATGCAGATGTGCTCTATTGCTGGGAGGGCTTTACCCACGAGGTACTGGACTGAATCCACTACCTCTTGTTGGATTTTCGGCTCAAAAGGCATTGCTGTTCTCATACCAGGTCATCATTCAGCCAGTCGGTACACTTTCCACCACTCATCTCTAGAAGTCCGTCGAGGTTTTCAATGACATGCCAAATCTCTGCAGGCTCCCCAGGAAGTAGAAGTGCTTTATTTTTTCTTATTTTATTTTACTGATATCATTATAGGAAGGATGTGGAAGCTTTAGAGAGGGTACAAAGGAGATTTACCAGGATGCCGCCTGGATTAGAGAGCATATCCTATGAAGATAGGTTGAGTGAGCCAGGGCTTCACTCTTTGAAGAAAGGGACAATGAGAGCAGGCTTGATAGAGGTCTGTACAAGAAGATAAGAGGCATAGGTAGAGTGTATAGCCAGACACTCTTTTCCTGGGGCAGAAACGGCTGGTATAAGTGGGCATAATTTTATGGTGACTGGAGGAAAGTATGGGGGTGATGTCAGAAGTAGGTGTTTTTTTTAAAAACATAGACAGTGGAATGCTGCCGAGGCGGTGGTAGAGATAGATACACTGGGAACATTTAAGAGACTCTTCAATGGGTGCATGGATGAAAGAAAAATGGAGAGCTATTTGGGAGGGAAGGGTTAAATTAATCTTAGAGTAGATTAAAAGGTTGGCACAACATTGTGGACCATTGTGCTGTACTGTTTATATTTGCATTTGCACAGTTTGATACTCATTGACCCTGTTTACAGTTACTTTTCTATAGATTTGCTAAGTACGCCTGCTGGAAAAAGCTCAGGGTTGTATGTGATGACATATGCATACTATGATAATAAATTTTACTTGGAACTTTGAAGTGTGGTCTAACCAGTTTTACAAAGCTACCACACTACCTTGTAGTTCCCTGACTAATGAAGGTCAACATGCCATACGCCTTCTACCACCTTACATGACAGTTTTGAGGGATCTCTGGGTCAGGACTCCAAGATTCCTCTGATCCTCCACACTACCTTGAATCCTGTACTCTGCCTTCACATTCATCCTTCCAAGGTGGATCACTTCATGCTCTTCTGCATTGAACTCCATCTGATGCTCCTCAGCCCAGCTTTGTAGCTGGACAAAGCACTTTACCTTCCAACTACACACATTGCAGCTATCCAGATTCAATAATTCATTGCAGGCTGTCAGCAAATTCAGTATTCTACCTCATATTTCCAACATCCAGTTTTCATTGACTCCTCTCTTCTGGTAATTTCAGAGTTAATTCATCTCCACCTGCTTATATCTTCTGGCATAGATACTACATGCACTTCAATGGATTCCATTCAAGATGAGTGGAGGAAGGTTTAGAGGTGATATCTAACGTAGGTTTTAGTCACATCATTCCAGCTTAGCTCAGTTACTCAAACCCTAAAGATTTAATTTGGATAGGGACAAGATGTTGCATTTTGGGAAGAGGGTAGAACTTTCACAGTGAATGGTTAAATCCTGTGTACAAGCCACACACTCAAAATGCTGAACGAACTCAGCAGGTCAGGCAGCATCAATGGAAATGAATAAACATTTGACACCTCGGGCCAAGGCCCTTCTTCAGAAAGTTTGCTTTGAACGAGGTGAACGAGTACATGGTTCTCTGAAAGTGGTGTCGCAGATAGACAGGGTAATGAAGAAGGCTCTAGGCATACTGGATTCTTCAGTTAGGGTACTGAATACAAATGTTATGTTGCAGTTCTACCAGATGTTGGCGAGGATGCGTTCTGAACATTGTATTCAGTATTGGTCACCCTGCTATTAATCTGGAAAGCGTGCTGAAGAGATTGTGAAGATGATGTTGGGATGTCA
The DNA here is from genome assembly GCF_030144855.1 of Hypanus sabinus. Classification (NCBI taxonomy): domain Eukaryota; kingdom Metazoa; phylum Chordata; class Chondrichthyes; order Myliobatiformes; family Dasyatidae; genus Hypanus; species Hypanus sabinus. The sequence goes on from NC_082721.1 coordinate 11,907,560, forward strand.
GAGGTTTTTTTCAAACAAAAGTTTCAAAGGTTCATTTTATTATCGAAGTATGTATGCAGAATACAACTCTGAGCTTTGTCTTCTCCAGATAGCCAAGTTTTACACAGAGAGTAATGAGTGCTGGGCAGGACTGTCAGTAGATAGTGGTAGAGGCTGATACAATAGGGACGTTTCAAGAGGCTCTTAGATAGGCAAATAGGTGCAAGGAAAACAGAGGGTTATGGACTGTGAATGACTGAAGGATTAGATTGATTGTGAAGTAGGTTTTTATAGGGGTCAACAACTATATAAACTGTTGGTTGGCACTTACAGGGACTGTACTGTACTGTGCCATAATGTTCTAGTTCTTTCATTCTATTCACAGCTTCTGTTATGTGATAAACTTTAGTCACCCTTCTTCAGGAAGCAGCACAACTTATGTCGTTCAGTCCTTCCTGCACCTCTGCATTCACAGAGCCTTCCCCTTCATCTCTCTGCCACTGCCTTCCATCCTCCCCATCTCCAAACTTTCCCAGTCCTGATCATCGACCTGAAATAATTCTACTTCTCTCTCTGCGGACGCTGACGGAACTGCTGAGTATTTCCAGCATTTTCTGTTTATAAAACTAAACTTCATATCTGCCCCAAAGCATTTGATTTTAGCTGTGTCCTGCTCTCACTACAAAGAGCAAAGCAAGCGGGGGTGTGGAATTAATAATTAATTTTGATGAGCAGAACTCAACATTTACATGCCATTATGAATGGCAGCACTAATTGGTATTTAAGAGTACTTGACACTTAATATATTTAAATCAATCTAGAGAGACAAGCCAAAAGTAGAAGTTTGGAGAATTTTTTTGAAGCTCAGTGAGGTGTCATGAGGAATGCAGTGCACGGCAGTGAGCAGATTACAGAGTCAATAATGACTCTCAATAGGGAATATGGAAAGAGACCAGGAGGAGAACTTTTCAGAACATGATTGGGGTGGTGAGGAAGGAAAATGCAGTGCTAGCATTCATACGGTATAAAAGCAAGGATAAAGATGAGAAATACTGTAGATGTTGGAAATACAAAGCAGTGCATGCAAAATGCTGGAGGAATTCAGCAGGTCATTCAGTATCTATGGAAGTAAAGGAACAGTGAACTTTTCAGGCCAAGGCCCTTCTTCAGGACTGAAGAGGAAGAGGGAGGACACTAGAATTAAAAAGATGAGGGGAGAGAAAAGAGGGTTGCTGGAAGGTGATTGGTGAAGCCAGACGGGTAGGAAAGGTAAAGGGCTGGAGAGAAAGGAATCTGATAGGAGAGAAGATTGGACCATTGGAGAAAGAGAAACATAGAAAATATACAGCACAATACAGGCCCTTTGGCCGACAATGCTGTGCCAAACATGCCCCTACCTTAGAACTACCTAGGCTTTACCCATAGCCCTCTATTTTTCTAAGCTCCATGCAGCCATCCAGGAATCTCTTAAAAGACCCTATCGCTTCCGCCTCCACCACTGTTGCTGGCAGCCCATTCCACGCACTCACCAATCTCTGCGTAAAAAACTTACCCTTGACATCTCCTCTGTACCTACTTCCAAGCACCTTAAAACTGTGCCCTCTTGTGCTAGCCATTTCAGCCCTGGGGAGAAGCCTCTGACTATCCACACGATCAATGCCTCTCATTATCTTGTACACCTCTATCATGTCACCTCGCATCCTCCATCGCTCCAAAGAGAAAAGGCCGAGTTCACTCAATCTATTCTCATAAGACATGCTCCCGATCCAGGCAACATCCTTGTAAACCTCCTCTGCACCCTTTCTATGGTTTCCATGTTCTTCCTGTAGTGAGGCGACCAGAATTGAGCACAGTACTCCAAGTGGGGTCTGAACAGAGTCCTATATAGCTGCAACATTACCTCTCGGTCAGGGTCCTATATAGCTGCAACGTTCCCTCTCAGAGGAGGAAGGGACCCAGGGGGAGGTAGCGGGTAGGTTAGAAAAGGTAAGAAGCTAGAGTGGGGTAGAGAGGAAGAGGAAAGGGGAAGGAAGTCATTTTTTTTAACCGGAAGGAGAAACAGATATTCATGCCAACAGGTTGGCATCTACCCAGACAGAATATAAGGTGTTGCTCCTCCACTCTGAAGGTGGTCTCATCATGGCACAAGAGGACACCATAGACTGATAGATCAGAACAGGCTTGGAAATCGGAACAAACATGTTCGGCCACCGAGAATTTCCACTTCTAGTGAATGGAGTTGCTCTACGAAACAGTACTCCAATTTACGACGGGTCTTACTAACACAGAGGAGGCCACATTAGGAGCACTGGACATAATGGATGACCGCAGCAGATTCACAGGTGAGGTGTTGCCTTACCTGGGAATTTGGGGTCCGGAATGGAGGTGAAGGAGGAGGTGAATGGACAAGTATGTGAAGCTTTATAATGCATTGGTCAGACTGTGTTTGGAATATTGTGAGCAGATCTAAAAAAGGATGTGCTGGCATTGAAGAGGGTTCAGAAGAGGTTTACAAGAATTATCCCAGGAATGAAACAGTTAACATATGAGGTGTTCAAAACTCCTTAGATTCTGGATTAGTTCCTGAGGATTGGAGGGTGGCTAATGTAACCCCACTTTTTAAAAAAGGAGGGAGAGAGAAACCGGGAAATTATAGACCGGTTAGTCTGACATTGGTGGTGGGGAAAATGCTAGAGTCGGTTATCAAAGATGTGATAACAGCACATTTGGAAAGAGGTGAAATCATCGGACAAAGTCAGCATGGATTTGTGAAAGGAAAATCATGTCTGACGAATCTTATAGAATTTTTTGAAGATGTATAACTAGTAGAGTGGATGGGGAGAGCCAGTGGATGTGGTATATTTAGATTTTCAAAAGGCTTTTGACAAGGTCCCACACAGGAGATTAGTGTGCAAACTTAAAACACACGGTATTGGGGGTATGGTATTGATGTGGATAGAGAATTGGTTGGCAGACAGGAAACAAAGAGTGGGAGTAAACGGGATCTTTTCAGAATGGTAGGCAGTGACTAGTGGGGTACTGCAAGGCTCAGTGCTGGGATCCCAGTTATTTACAATATATATTAACGATTTAGACAAGGGAATTAAATGCAGCATCTCCAAGTTTGCGGATGACATGAAGTTGGGCGGCGGTGTTAGCTGTGAGGAGGATGCTAAGAGGATGCAGGGTGACTTGGATAGGTTAGGTGAGTGGGCAAATTCATGGCAGGTGCAATTTAATGTGGATAAATGTGAGGTTATCCACTTTGGTTGCAAGAACAGGAAAACAGATTATTATCTGAACAATGGCCAATTAGGAAAAGGGGAGATGCAACGAGACCTGGGTGTCATTGTACATCAGTCATTGAAGGTGGGCATGCAGGTACAGCAGGCGGTGAAAAAGACAAATGGTATGTTGGAATTCATAGCAAAAGGATTTGAGTACAGGAGCAGGGAGGTTCTACTGCAGTTGTACAAGGCCTTGGTGAGACCGCACCTAGAATATTGTGTGCAGTTTTGGTCCCCTAATCTGAGGAAAGATGTTCTTGCCATAGAGGGAGTACAGAGAAGGTTCACCAGATTGATTCCTGGGATGGCAGGACTTTCATATGAAGAAAGACTGGATCAACTAGGCTTATACTCACTGGAATTTAGAAGATTGAGGGGGGATCTTATTGAAACGTATAAAATTCTAAAGGGATTGGACAGGCTAGATGCAGGAAGATCGTTTCTGATGTTGGGGAAGTCCAGAACGAGGGGTCACGGTTTAAGGATAAAGGGGAAGCCTTTTAGAACCGAAATGAGGAAAAACTTCTTCACACAGAGAGTGGTGAATCTGTGGAATTCTCTGCCACAGAAAACAGTTGAGGCCGGTTCATTGGCTATATTTAAAGAGGAAGTTAGATATGGCCCTTGTGGCTAGGGATCAGGGGGTATGGAGAGAAAGCAGGTACAGGGTTCTGAGTTGGATGATCAGCCATGATCATACTGAATGGCGGTGCAGGCTCGAAGGGCCGAAGGGCCTACTCCTGCACCTATTTTCTATGTTTCTATGTTTCTATGGGGAATATTTGATGGCTGTGGACCTGTACTCACTACAGTTTAGAAGAATGGGGGTGGGGGAAATATCTCCTTGAAACCTATCGTATATTGAAAAGGTTGGATAGAGAGGATGTAGAAAAGATGTTTCTATAGTGGGGGGGGGGGGGGAGTCTGGGACCAGAGGGTGAAACTTTAGAATAGAAGTATGTCCATTTAGAACAGAGGTGAGGAGGAATGTCTTTAGCTAGAGGGTGGTGATTTTATGTGGTTGT